>NC_134406.1:1266574-1566574 GCF_038048845.1 Mixophyes fleayi | reverse complement strand
ACAAGATGGAGAGAACGTAACTTTGTAGCGTACAAGTACCACAGCGATAATTGTTATATACGCCTCCCCATGCTACGGCAAGGGGAAAACATCACCGGTGAAAGCCAGAAAATCATAACACCATGGAGAGCAGTGATCTTGGAAGCGAAATCCCTTTGACAACAATGGTGGGCGTGGCTCGAAGGGGCGACAGACAATGGCATTTTATTTTTAGACAGTCTGCAACAGTATAACCTCCAATGGCTGTAATAAATATTCCTATCCTCTATATAGCCTACACAACCTATATGTACACTATACATCCAACATGTATTCTATATATCCTATATGTATTCTGTATATCCTCTATAATATAGCCTATACATCCTATATGTGTTCTATACATCCTCTATATAGCCTATGCATTCTATATGTAGCCTATGCATTCTATATGTATTATACATTCTCCATATAGCCTATACATTCTATCTATCATATCTCCCACTGATAAATCCCAGAGGGGTATACATGTCAGCTGGCCGTACAGTGGAGGGATACGTGCCCTGCACATTACACTATATTTCGGGTGGCACACTCACCTCCTGGTAACGGGTCTTGCTGATATTCAGCCAGGATTTGATTGTGATAACAGAGTCCGGGTGACAGGCGGAGAGAATCTCCTGCCCCAGAGACACGATGCACTCCAAGGCCAACTGTTGACACTGCAAAGTACTCATCAACTCCTAGAGAGACAGGGGGCGGTTATACCGTCATCACATAGCGCTGGTTCTACCTGCTGTATCTGACACCCTCTTTCATGGTGTATCCGACACCCTCTCACCTGCTGCTGTATCCGACACCCTCTCACCTGCTGCTGTATCCGACACCCTCTCACCTGCTGCTGTATTCGACACCCCCTTACCTAGTGTATCCGACACCCTCTCACCTGCTGTATCTGTCACCCTCTCACCTGCTGCTGTATTCGACACCCCCTTACCTGGTGTATCCGACACCCTCTCACCTGCTGCTGTATTTGACACCCCCTTACCTGGTGTATCCGACACCCTCTCACCTGCTGCTGTATCCGACACCCCCTTTCCTGGTGTATCCGACACCCTCTCACCTGCTGTATCTGTCACCCTCTCACCTGCTGCTGTATTCGACACCCCCTTACCTGGTGTATCCAACACCCTCTCACCTGCTGCTGTATTCGACACCCCCTTACCTGGTGTATCCGACACCCTCTCACCTGCTGCTGTATCCGACACCCCCTTTCCTGGTGTATCCGACACCCCCTTACCTGGTGTAACCGGCACCCTCTCACCTGGTGTATCCGACACCCTCTCACCTGCTGTAGCTGTCACCCCCTCACCTGCTGTATCCAACACCCTCTCACCTGCTGCTGTATCCGACACCCCCTTGTCTGGTGTATGTGAAACCCTCTCACCTGATGTATCTGACACTCCCTCACCTGCTGTTGTATCTGACATTCCTGGAGCGCCTGCTCTTCCTCAGGAATTACTCCATACTTCAGTGTCCGCTCAGACTCACTCAAACCCTCCAGGAACAAGTTGACCAATGAATGAAATTCCTCGGCCTGCAAGTGAAAAACCACAAATAACCCAGGTACATTTTCACCCACAAAGGCTCCAGGAAAACTGCAGATCAGTGACCAGTCTGCCACAAGCATTTCAAGGAGCTCGTCGTAGCTTTGGTCCTTGGAAACCTCCATAATAGAGATATGCACCAAGTGTTCCTGATTTGTGGATCCACATGATAAAGCGTATAATGCAAAGTCCAACCTACACGCAGATTAGTTGTTCTCTTAAAATACTTCACGGTTTAGCATCGATGATGTTTTAATAAACTGCAAGCGTGAGATGACATTGGGGCTTGTTAGCATATTAGTCTAAGGGTCTATGCTCCATCTCAGAGGTGTGAGAATCCTTTTACAGAAAGAAAAAAACTACTCACGGAATCACCCCCCAATAAAAGGCCCCTCTCCACCACTTCATCTGATTTGAAAAATATCATTCAACATGGGTGCAAAAGTAGATGTTCTCACCCCACACGATCCCCTATAACACCAGGTGCGTGGTACGCATCCTCTTGTTCATTACATTATTATATTGTGTACACATAGGGTCATGTGACTTACTACTTGCACTGTAATGTCACAGTTTACGCACTGACACAAACACTGCTGAGTATTCGATGTGCGTTTACTCCTACGTAGGTCTGGTGAGGAAATGCTTCCAAGTATATATGAGGCCCTCGGTGTTTATGCTGTAATGTCTTACACTAGAAAGATTGTCAACTATTCTCAGTAGCTGGATAATGTTGACATTGCCCAATTCTCTAGTCACACACTGACCTGTTGCAGGGAGGCCTCCAGTCTCGCCTGTTTGCTGACAGACAGCGCACATACGACGTCCCAGCGGTGACCCAGCTCCTCCATCTGTCTCTGTAGCCAATGGGAGTCAGAGCCCCCCCCTCCTCGGCTCAGATCCCGGACGGAGTGTTTCAGAGTCTTCATGGAGCTTGCTCGCTTCCCCAACTCCTTCTGGAAGGCCTAAGAGGACACAGGACAGAGGCTGATAGGAGACAGGACAGAGGATGAGAGGACACAGGACAGAGGATAAGAGGACACAGGAAAGAGGATGGGAGGACACAGGACAGAGGATGGGAGGACACAGGACAGAGGATAAGAGGACACAGGACAGAGGATGGGAGGACACAGGACAGAGACTGAGAGGACACAGGACAGAGAATGAGAGGACACAGGACAGAGGCTGAGAGGACACAGGACAGAGGATGAGAGGACACAGGACAGAGGATGGGAGGACACAGGACAGAGGATGAGAGGACACAGGACAGAGGATGGGAGGAGACAGGACAGAGGATGAGAGGACACAGGACAGAGGATAAGAGGACACAGGACAGAGGATGGGAGGACACAGGACAGAGACTGAGAGGACACAGGACAGAGAATGAGAGGACACAGGACAGAGGCTGAGAGGACACAGGACAGAGGATGAGAGGACACAGGACAGAGGATGGGAGGAGACAGGACAGAGACTGGGAGGACACAGGACAGAGGCTGAGAGGACACAGGACAGAGGATGAGAGGACACAGGACAGAGGATGGGAAGAGACAGGACAGAGGATGAGAGGACACAGGACAGAGGATGGGAGGACACAGGACAGAGGATGGGAAGAGACAGGACAGAGGATGAGAGGACACAGGACAGAGGATGGGAGGAGACAGGACAGAGACTGGGAGGACACAGGACAGAGACTGGGAGGACACAGGACAGAGGATAAGAGGACACAGGACAGAGGATGGGAGGACACAGGACAGAGGATGGGAGGACAAAGGACAGAGGATGGGAAGAGACAGGACAGAGGATGAGAGGACACAGGACAGAGGATGGGAGGAGACAGGACAGAGGATGAGAGGACACAGGACAGAGGATGGGAAGAGACAGGACAGAGGATGAGAGGACACAGGACAGAGGATGGGAGGAGACAGGACAGAGACTGGGAGGACACAGGACAGAGACTGGGAGGACACAGGACAGAGGATAAGAGGACACAGGACAGAGGATGGGAGGACACAGGACAGAGGATGGGAGGACAAAGGACAGAGGATGAGAGGACACAGGACAGAGGATAAGAGGACACAGGACAGAGGATGATAGGAGACAGGACAGAGGCTGAGAGGACACAGGACAGAGGCTGAGAGGACACAGGACAGAGGATGGGAGGACACAGGACAGAGGATGGGAGGACACAGGACATAGGCTGAGAGGACACAGGACAGAGGATGGGAGGACAAAGGACAGAGGATGGGAGGACACAGGACATAGGCTGAGAGGACACAGGACAGAGGATGGGAGGACAAAGGACAGAGGATGGGAGGACACAGGACAGAGGATGGGAGGACACAGGACATAGGCTGAGAGGACACAGGACAGAGGATGAGAGGATGGGAGGACACAGGACAGAGGCTGAGAGGACACAGGATGGAGGCTGAGAGGACACAGGACAGAGGATGATAGGAGACAGGACAGAGGATGGGAGGACAAAGGACAGAGGATGGGAGGACACAGGACAGAGGATGGGAGGACAAAGGACAGAGGATGGGAGGACACAGGACATAGGCTGAGAGGACACAGGACAGAGGATGAGAGGATGGGAGGACACAGGACAGAGGCTGAGAGGACACAGGATGGAGGCTGAGAGGACACAGGACAGAGGATGATAGGAGACAGGACAGAGGATGGGAGGACAAAGGACAGAGGATGGGAGGACACAGGACATAGGCTGAGAGGACACAGGACAGAGGATGGGAGGACACAGGACATAGGCTGAGAGGACACAGGACAGAGGCTGAGAGGACACAGGATGGAGGCTGAGAGGACATAGGACAGAGGATGGGAGGACACAGGACAGAGGCTGAGAGGACACAGGACGGAGGCTGGGAGGACACAGGATGGAGGCTGAGAGGACATAGGACAGAGGATGGGAGGACACAGGACGGAGGCTGGGAGGACACAGGACAGAGGTTGAGAGGTCCAAGGGAGACGTTCTGTTCTCCTGCTGGTAATTACACTATACCCTCTATGTAACAGAAAATAAATATTCACTTTTCAGCCTCTCTGACCTGACACAAATGTAGGAAAGTACAATTATTATTATTATTATTATAATTATTAATTTTTATTTATAGGGCGCCACTAGGTATCCGTAGCGCCGTACAGGGACAAACAAAGTTACAATACAAAGGTGAGACAGCACGATACAGTAAACAAAATGCACAGTAACTCCGAGATCTCAAAGCACAGCTAGAGGGGCGGGGGAGGGGAGAGGGGAAGGTCCCGCATACGGCGGAGCCCAAGAGGGCACGGAGGGCAGGGAAACCCCTAGAGTGGAGAGCAGGGAGCAAGAGGGAACGGGGAGGAGGAGGGCAAAGTAGCTGGAGAGCAGAGTTAAAAGTGGTAAAGACAGGAGGAGAGATGACCCTGCTCAAAGGAGCGTACAATCTAAGGGGTGGGGTATACAGACAGAGAGACACGAAGGAGGATAAGGGAAGGGGAGTGAAGGGGAAGAGGCAGAAGATCAGGTAGGGAGTTAAGTGGGAGACTGGAAGGCTTTAAGAAAAAGGTGGGTTTTTAGAGCCCGTTTGAAACTGGACAGATTAGGGGAAGTTCTGATGGAGCGAGGGAGCTGGTTCCAGTGGAGGGGGGCAGCGCGGGCGAAGTCTTGGATACGCGCATGGGAGGAGGTGATCAGGGGGGAAGAGAGGCGACGGTCATTGGCAGATCGGAGAGGGCGGGAAGGAGCATGAATAGAGAGGAGGTTAGAGATGTAGGGTGCAGTGGAGTTGGCGAGGGCCTTGTATGTAAGAGTGAGGAGCTTGAAGAGGGTTCTGTAGGGGAAGGGGAGCCAGTGAAGGAATAGGTAGAGGGGGGAGACAGACGCGGAGCGGCGAGAAAGGTAGATAAGCCTAGCGGCTGCGTTAAGAACAGATCGAAGGGGAGCGAGATGAGAGTGGGGGAGGCCAGTAAGGAGGAGGTTGCAGTAGTCCAAGCGGGAGATGATCAGAGAGTGAATAAGACACTTGGTGGCATCTTGGGAGAGGAAGGGCCGGATGCGAGTGATGTTACGCAGCTGGAAGCAGCAGGATTTCGCAAGAGAGAGAATGTGGGGGCCGAAGGAGAGAATTGATACATTATATATTATAATATCCGGGATGATATTCCACATACGATGCCTTATTATTACTATGTATATCTATATATTCTATACTCCATGCATTGTAGTTATAAGAAAGCTCCAGTAATGGACTATATATACAGAGACAGAACTGCTGTTACTGTGGATCATCCCTAAAGATTTGTCTTTCTATAGTGCAGACCCTTTATGTACCAGTGCTGAACACAGGACTTTCCTGTCCAACTGAGCTGACAATTACATTTACCATGTCCCTGGGAGTGGAGGCAGCATGTGACATATTGTAACTAGTGTGTAACACTGCAGTCACACTGTATACTCACCTTGTGTTTGTCTAACAGATCAGTGACCAGATCTCTGTCGCCCCCTAGTGGTATCTCCTCAGAGAGCTGAGGCTCCACTCTGTACAGCCAATCCATGAGCGCCTGGAGGGCATCTGTGAACTTCCCGGAGAACAGGAGCGATTCTTCCAGCTTCTGCTGCCTGGATGAGATGGTGACAGTCAGCGCGGCAGGTTCCCATCTATCTATCTATCATCATCATCATTTATTTATTTATATATGTAGCGCCACTAATTCCGCAGCGCTGTACAGAGAACTCATTCACATCAGTCCCTGCCCCATTGGAGCTTACAGTCTAAATTCCCTAACATACACATACAGACAGACAGACTAGGGTCAATTTTGATAACAGCCAATTAACCTACTAGTATGTTTTTGGATCTATCTAACTCTCTCTCATATCTATCTATGCCATATCTATCTATCTCATATCTATCTATCTTACTCATATCTATCTATCCCATATCTATCTATCTATCTATCTATCTCGTATCTATCTATCTATCTATCTATCTATCTATCTATCTATCTATCTATCTATCTATCCCATATCTTTCTTTCTATCTATCTATCTATCTATCTCTCTCATATCTATCTATCTATCTTACTCATATCTATCTATCTCATATCTATCTATCTATCTATCTATCTCATATCTATCTATCCCATATCTATCTATCTGTCTATCCCATATCTATCTATCTATCCCATATCTATCTATCTATCTATCTATCTATCTATCTATCTATCTATCTATCTATCTATCTCATACCTATCTATCTATCTATCTATCTATCTATCTATCTATCTATCTCATATCTATCTATGCCATATCTATCTATCTATCTATCTATCTATCTCATATCTATCTATGCCATATCTATCTATCTATCTATCTATCTATCTATCTATCTATCTATCTATCTATCTATCTATCTCATACCTATCTATCTATCTATCTATCTATCTATCTATCTATCTATCTATCTATCTATCTATCTCATACCTATCTGTCTATCTGTATCTCTATCTCATACCTATCTGTTTATCTGTATCTCTATCTATCTATCTATCTATCTATCTATCTATCCACATTTATCTATGTATAGTAATAATGCCCCCCCCCCACGCACGTACCATACACTAGGTACACCTGAATGTTTTGCACTCTATACACATTTAGTATTGTGCATACATCTGCAGTCACTTACGACGGCAGGGAAAAGGCGCAGACAAGTGTAGACTACGTACAGTAAGGATATGTTCATGTAATTGCAGTAGATGGAGATGTAGATACGCCTGGCAGGTTGCGTATCTCTTGCGGCTGCAATAGTGATGAGGAGGATGGGCAGCATTATCCACAGCTTCTGATTGGCTGTTTGACATATTGACCCTTGCAGCTGATAATCATTAGCATTGTGGCCATAGTATATGAAGCCGTCTATTCACAATACTTAACTGACATTTCAATTTGAAATTTAAAGGGGAAACAATAGGTTTAGTCACTCCAATTTAATTTACTTTGTATTTATATTTTGTATTTGTGTTTCTATATAATTACATTTTATACTGAAAATGCAAATTTCACATTTATTAATAGTACTATCCAGACATTATTCTTTCCTGTGCGTCTGACACATCATCACATTATTATATTGTGTACAAATAGGGTAATGTGACCTTTACTACTAACACTGTCAGCTGTATTTCTACGCTATCCCTGTATACACACGCCTGGCACATATGAGGATGTGTCATCTCCCTGTATACACACGTCTGGCACATATGATGATGTGTCATCTCCCTGTATACACACGTCTGGCACATATGATGATGTGTCATCTCCCTGTATACACATGTCTGGCGCATATGATGATGTGTCATCTCCCTGTATACACACGTCTGGCACATATGATGAGGGTGTCATCTCCCTGTATACACACGCCTGGCACATATGATGATGTGTCATCTCCCTGTATACACACGTCTGGCACATATGATGATGTGTCATCTCCCTGTGTACACACGCCTGGCACATTTGATGATGTGTCATCTCCCTGTATACACACGTCTGGCACATATGATGATGTGTCATCTCCCTGTGTACACACGCCTGGCACATATGATGAGGGTGTCATCTCCCTGTATACACACGTCTGGCGCATATGATGATGTGTCATCTCCCTGTATACACACGTCTGGCACATATGATGATGTGTCATCTCCCTGTATACACACGCCTGGCACATATGATGATGTGTCATCTCCCTGTGTACACACGCCTGGCACATATGATGAGGGTGTCATCTCCCTGTATACACACGTCTGGCACATATGATGATGTGTCATCTCCCTGTGTACACACGCCTGGCACATATGATGAGGGTGTCATCTCCCTGTATACACACGTCTGGCACATATGATGATGTGTCATCTCCCTGTATACACACGCCTGGCACATATGATGATGTGTCATCTCCCTGTATACACACGCCTGGCACATATGATGAGGGTGTCATCTCCCTGTATACACACGTCTGGCACATATGATGATGTGTCATCTCCCTGTGTACACACGCCTGGCACATATGATGAGGGTGTCATCTCCCTGTATACACACGCCTGGCACATATGATGATGTGTCATCTCCCTGTATACACACGCCTGGCACATATGATGATGTGTCATCTCCCTGTATACACACGCCTGGCACATATGATGATGTGTCATCTCCCTGTATACACACGCCTGGCACATATAATGATGTGTCATCTCCCTGTATACACACGTCTGGCACATATGATGATGTGTCATCTCCCTGTATACACACGCCTGGCACATATGATGATGTGTCATCTCCCTGTATACACACGTCTGGCACATATGATGATGTGTCATCTCCCTGTGTACACACGCCTGGCACATATGATGATGTGTCATCTCCCTGTATACACACGTCTGGCACATATGATGATGTGTCATCTCCCTGTGTACACACGCCTGGCACATATGATGAGGGTGTCATCTCCCTGTATACACACGCCTGGCACATATGATGATGTGTCATCTCCCTGTATACACACGCCTGGCACATATAATGATGTGTCATCTCCCTGTATACACACGTCTGGCACATATGATGATGTGTCATCTCCCTGTATACACACGCCTGGCACATATGATGATGTGTCATCTCCCTGTATGCACACGCCTGGCACATATGATGATGTGTCATCTCCCTGTATACACACGCCTGGCACATATGATGATGTGTCATCTCCCTGTGTACACACGCCTGGCACATATGATGATGTGTCATCTCCCTGTATGCACACGCCTGGCACATATGATGATGTGTCATCTCCCTGTATACACACGCCTGGCACATATGATGAGGGTGTCATCTCCCTGTATACACACGTCTGGCACATATGATGATGTGTCATCTCCCTGTGTACACACGCCTGGCACATATGATGAGGGTGTCATCTCCCTGTATACACACGCCTGGCACATATGATGATGTGTCATCTCCCTGTATACACACGCCTGGCACATATAATGATGTGTCATCTCCCTGTATACACACGTCTGGCACATATGATGATGTGTCATCTCCCTGTATACACACGCCTGGCACATATGATGATGTGTCATCTCCCTGTATGCACACGCCTGGCACATATGATGATGTGTCATCTCCCTGTATACACACGCCTGGCACATATGATGATGTGTCATCTCCCTGTGTACACACGCCTGGCACATATGATGATGTGTCATCTCCCTGTATACACACGCTTGGCACATATGATGAGGGTGTCATCTCCCTGTATACACACGTCTGGCGATATGATGATGTGTCATCTCCCTGTATACACACGCCTGGCACATATGATGATGTGTCATCTCCCTGTATACACACGTCTGGCACATATGATGATGTGTCATCTCCCTGTATACACACGTATGGTGCATACGAGGATGGTGTCATCTCCCTGTATACACACGTATGGTGCATACGAGGATGGTGTCATCTCCCTGTATACACACGCCTGGCACATATGATGATGTGTCATCTCCCTGTATACACACGCCTGGCACATATGATGATGTGTCATCTCCCTGTATACACACGCCTGGCACATATGATGATGTGTCATCTCCCTGTATACACACGCCTGGCACATATGAAGATGTGTCATCTCCCTGTATACACACGCCTGGCACATATGATGATGTGTCATCTCCCTGTATACACACGTCTAGCACATATGATGATGTGTCATCTCCCTGTATACACACGTCTGGCACATATGATGATGTGTCATCTCCCTGTATACACACGTCTGGCACATATGATGATGGTGTCATCTCCCTGTATACACACGTCTGGCGCATACGAGGATGGTGTCAGCTCCCTGTATACACACGTCTGGTGCATACGAGGATGGTGTCATCTCCCTGTATACACACGCTTGGCACATATGATGATGTGTCATCTCCCTGTATACACACGCCTGGCACATATGATGAGGGTGTCATCTCCCTGTATACACACGCCTGGCACATATGATGATGTGTCATCTCCCTGTATACACACGCCTGGCACATATGATGAGGGTGTCATCTCCCTGTATACACACGCCTGGCACATATGATGATGTGTCATCTCCCTGTATACACACGTCTGGCGCATATGATGATGTGTCATCTCCCTGTATACACACGCCTGGCGCATATGATGATGTGTCATCTCCCTGTATACACACGCCTGGCACATATGATGATGTGTCATCTCCCTGTATACACACGTCTGGCGATATGATGATGTGTCATCTCCCTGTATACACACGCCTGGCGCATATGAGGATGTGTCATCTCCCTGTATACACACGCCTGGCACATATGATGATGTGTCATCTCCCTGTATACACACGTCTGGCACATATGATGATGTGTCATCTCCCTGTATACACACGCCTGGCACATATGATGATGTGTCATCTCCCTGTATACACACGTCTGGCACATATGATGATGTGTCATCTCCCTGTATACACACGCCTGGCACATATGATGATGTGTCATCTCCCTGTATACACACGTCTGGCACATATGATGATGTGTCATCTCCCTGTATACACACACCTGGCGCATATGAGGATGTGTCATCTCCCTGTGTACACACGTCTGGCACATATGATGAGGGTGTCATCTCCCTGTATACACACGTCTGGCGATATGATGATGTGTCATCTCCCTGTATACACACGCCTGGCGCATATGATGATGTGTCATCTCCCTGTATACACACGCCTGGCACATATGATGATGTGTCATCTCCCTGTATACACACGTCTGGCACATATGATGATGTGTCATCTCCCTGTATACACACGTATGGTGCATACGAGGATGGTGTCATCTCCCTGTATACACACGTATGGTGCATACGAGGATGGTGTCATCTCCCTGTATACACACGCCTGGCACATATGATGATGTGTCATCTCCCTGTATACACACGCCTGGCACATATGATGATGTGTCATCTCCCTATATACACACGCCTGGCACATATGATGATGTGTCATCTCCCTGTATACACACGTCTAGCACATATGATGATGTGTCATCTCCCTGTATACACACGCCTGGCACATATGATGAGGGTATCATCTCCCTGTATACACACGCCTGGCGCATATGATGATGTGTCATCTCCCTGTATACACACGCCTGGCACATATGATGATGTGTCATCTCCCTGTATACACACGTCTGGCGCATATGATGAGGGTGTCATCTCCCTGTATACACACACCTGGCGCATATGAGGATGTGTCATCTCCCTGTATACACACGTATGGTGCATACGAGGATGGTGTCATCTCCCTGTATACACACGCCTGGCACATATGATGATGTGTCATCTCCCTGTATACACACGCCTGGCACATATGATGATGTGTCATCTCCCTGTATACACACGCCTGGCACATATGATGATGTGTCATCTCCCTGTATACACACGCCTGGCACATATGATGATGTGTCATCTCCCTGTATACACACGTCTAGCACATATGATGATGTGTCATCTCCCTGTATACACACGTCTGGCACATATGATGATGTGTCATCTCCCTGTATACACACGTCTGGCACATATGATGATGGTGTCATCTCCCTGTATACACACGTCTGGTGCATACGAGGATGGTGTCAGCTCCCTGTATACACACGTCTGGTGCATACGAGGATGGTGTCATCTCCCTGTATACACACGCCTGGCACATATGATGATGTGTCATCTCCCTGTATACACACGCCTGGCACATATGATGATGTGTCATCTCCCTGTATACACACGCCTGGCACATATGATGAGGGTGTCATCTCCCTGTATACACACGCCTGGCACATATGATGAGGGTGTCATCTCCCTGTATACACACGCCTGGCACATATGATGAGGGTGTCATCTCCCTGTATACACACGCCTGGCACATATGATGAGGGTGTCATCTCCCTGTATACACACGCCTGGCACATATGATGATGTGTCATCTCCCTGTATACACACATCTGGCACATATGATGATGTGTCATCTCCCTGTATACACACGTCTGGCGCATATGATGATGTGTCATCTCCCTGTATACACACGCCTGGCACATATGATGATGTGTCATCTCCCTGTATACACACATCTGGTGCATACGAGGATGGTGTCATCTCCCTGTATACACACGCCTGGCACATATGATGATGTGTCATCTCCCTGTATACACACGCCTGGCACATATGATGATGTGTCATCTCCCTGTATACACACGCCTGGCACATATGATGAGGGTGTCATCTCCCTGTATACACACGCCTGGCACATATGATGATGTGTCATCTCCCTGTATACACACGCCTGGCACATATGATGAGGGTGTCATCTCCCTGTATACACACGCCTGGCACATATGATGAGGGTGTCATCTCCCTGTATACACACGCCTGGCACATATGATGAGGGTGTCATCTCCCTGTATACACACGCCTGGCACATATGATGATGTGTCATCTCCCTGTATACACACATCTGGCACATATGATGATGTGTCATCTCCCTGTATACACACGTCTGGCGCATATGATGATGTGTCATCTCCCTGTATACACACGCCTGGCACATATGATGATGTGTCATCTCCCTGTATACACACGTCTGGTGCATACGAGGATGGTGTCATCTCCCTGTATACACACGTCTGGCGCATATGATGATGTGTCATCTCCCTGTATACACACGTCTGGTGCATACGAGGATGGTGTCATCTCCCTGTATACACACGTCTGGCACATATGATGATGTGTCATCTCCCTGTATACACACGCCTGGCACATATGATGATGTGTCATCTCCCTGTATACACACGCCTGGCACATATGATGAGGGTGTCATCTCCCTGTATACACACGCCTGGCACATATGATGATGTGTCATCTCCCTGTATACACACGCCTGGCACATATGATGATGTGTCATCTCCCTGTATACACACGTCTGGCACATATGATGATGTGTCATCTCCCTGTATACACACGTCTGGCACATATGATGAGGGTGTCATCTCCCTGTATACACACGCCTGGCACATATGATGAGGGTGTCATCTCCCTGTATACACACGTCTGGCACATATGATGAGGGTGTCATCTCCCTGTATACACACGCCTGGCACATATGATGATGTGTCATCTCCCTGTATACACACGCCTGGCGCATATGAGGATGTGTCATCTCCCTGTATACACACGTCTGGCACATATGATGATGTGTCATCTCCCTGTATACACACGCCTGGCACATATGATGAGGGTGTCATCTCCCTGTATACACACGCCTGGCGCATATGAGGATGTGTCATCTCCCTGTATACACACGTCTGGCACATATGATGATGTGTCATCTCCCTGTATACACACGCCTGGCACATATGATGAGGGTGTCATCTCCCTGTATACACACGCCTGGCACATATGATGATGTGTCATCTCCCTGTATACACACGTCTGGTGCATACGAGGATGGTGTCATCTCCCTGTATACACACGCCTGGCACATATGAGGATGTGTCATCTCCCTGTATACACACGCCTGGCACATATGATGATGTGTGATCTCCCTGTATACACACGCCTGGCACATATGATGATGTGTCATCTCCCTGTATACACACGCCTGGCACATATGAGGATGTGTCATCTCCCTGTATACACACGCCTGGCACATATGAGGATGGTGTCATCTCCCTGTATACACACGTCTGGCACATATGATGATGTGTCATCTCCCTGTATACACACGCCTGGCACATATGATGATGTGTCATCTCCCTGTATACACACGCCTGGCACATATGATGATGTGTCATCTCCCTGTATACACACGTCTGGTGCATATGATGATGTGTCATCTCCCTGTATACACACGCCTGGCACATACGAGGATGGTGTCATCTCCCTGTATACACACGTCTGGCACATATGATGATGTGTGATCTCCCTGTATACACACGCCTGGCACATATGATGATGTGTGATCTCCCTGTATACACACGTCTGGTGCATATGATGATGTGTCATCTCCCTGTATACACACGCCTGGCACATATGATGATGTGTCATCTCCCTGTATACACACGTCTGGCGCATATGATGATGTGTCATCTCCCTGTATACACACATCTGGCACATATGATGATGTGTCATCTCCCTGTATACACACGTCTGGCGCATATGATGATGTGTCATCTCCCTGTATACACACGCCTGGCACATATGATGATGTGTCATCTCCCTGTATACACACGTCTGGTGCATACGAGGATGGTGTCATCTCCCTGTATACACACGTCTGGCGCATATGATGATGTGTCATCTCGCTGTATACACACGTCTGGTGCATACGAGGATGGTGTCATCTCCCTGTATACACACGTCTGGCACATATGATGATGTGTCATCTCCCTGTATACACACGCCTGGCACATATGATGATGTGTCATCTCCCTGTATACACACGCCTGGCACATATGATGAGGGTGTCATCTCCCTGTATACACACGCCTGGCACATATGATGAGGGTGTCATCTCCCTGTATACACACGCCTGGCACATATGATGATGTGTCATCTCCCTGTATACACACGTCTGGCACATATGATGATGTGTCATCTCCCTGTATACACACGCCTGGCACATATGATGAGGGTGTCATCTCCCTGTATACACACGCCTGGCACATATGATGAGGGTGTCATCTCCCTGTATACACACGTCTGGCACATATGATGAGGGTGTCATCTCCCTGTATACACACGCCTGGCACATATGATGATGTGTCATCTCCCTGTATACATACGCCTGGCGCATATGAGGATGTGTCATCTCCCTGTATACACACGTCTGGCACATATGATGATGTGTCATCTCCCTGTATACACACGCCTGGCACATATGATGAGGGTGTCATCTCCCTGTATACACACGCCTGGCGCATATGAGGATGTGTCATCTCCCTGTATACACACGTCTGGCACATATGATGATGTGTCATCTCCCTGTATACACACGCCTGGCACATATGATGAGGGTGTCATCTCCCTGTATACACACGCCTGGCACATATGATGATGTGTCATCTCCCTGTATACACACGTCTGGTGCATATGATGATGTGTGATCTCCCTGTATACACACGCCTGGCACATATGATGATGTGTGATCTCCCTGTATACACACGCCTGGCACATATGATGATGTGTCATCTCCCTGTATACACACGCCTGGCACATATGAGGATGTGTCATCTCCCTGTATACACACGCCTGGCACATATGATGATGTGTCATCTCCCTGTATACACACGTCTGGTGCATATGATGATGTGTGATCTCCCTGTATACACACGCCTGGCACATATGATGATGTGTCATCTCCCTGTATACACACGCCTGGCACATATGATGATGTGTCATCTCCCTGTATACACACGCCTGGCACATATGAGGATGGTGTCATCTCCCTGTATACACACGTCTGGCACATATGATGATGTGTCATCTCCCTGTATACACACGTCTGGCGCATATGATGATGTGTGATCTCCCTGTATACACACGTCTGGCACATATGATGATGTGTCATCTCCCTGTATACACACGTCTGGCACATATGATGATGTGTCATCTCCCTGTATACACACACCTGGCACATATGATGATGTGTCATCTCCCTGTATACACACGTCTGGCGCATATGATGATGTGTGATCTCCCTGTATGCACACGCCTGGCACATATGATGATGTGTCATCTCCCTGTATACACACGTCTGGCGCATATGATGATGTGTGATCTCCCTGTATGCACACGCCTGGCACATATGATGATGTGTCATCTCCCTGTATACACACGTCTGGCGCATATGATGATGTGTGATCTCCCTGTATACACACGTCTGGCACATATGATGATGTGTCATCTCCCTGTATACACACACCTGGCACATATGATGATGTGTCATCTCCCTGTATACACACGTCTGGCGCATATGATGATGTGTGATCTCCCTGTATACACACGTCTGGCACATATGATGATGTGTCATCTCCCTGTATACACACACCTGGCACATATGATGAGGGTGTCATCTCCCTGTATACACACATCTGGCACATATGATGATGTGTCATCTCCCTGTATACACACGCCTGGCACATATGATGATGTGTGATCTCCCTGTATACACACGCCTGGCACATATGATGATGTGTCATCTCCCTGTATACACACACCTGGCACATATGATGAGGGTGTCATCTCCCTGTATACACACGCCTGGCACATATGATGATGTGTGATCTCCCTGTATACACACGCCTGGCACATATGATGATGTGTGATCTCCCTGTATACACACGTCTGGCACATATGATGATGTGTCATCTCCCTGTATACACACGTCTGGTGCATATGATGATGTGTCATCTCCCTGTATACACACGCCTGGCACATATGAGGATGTGTCATCTCCCTGTATACACACGCCTGGCACATACGAGGATGGTGTCATCTCCCTGTATACACACGTCTGGCACATATGAGGATGTGTCATCTCCCTGTATACACACGCCTGGCACATATGATGATGTGTCATCTCCCTGTATACACACGTCTGGCACATATGATGATGTGTCATCTCCCTGTATACACACGTCTGGCACATATGATGATGTGTCATCTCCCTGTGTACACACGCCTGGTGCATATGATGAGGGTGTCATCTCCCTGTATACACACGCCTGGCACATATGATGATGTGTCATCTCCCTGTATACACACGTCTGGTGCATATGATGATGTGTCATCTCCCTGTATACACACGTCTGGCACATATGATGATGTGTCATCTCCCTGTATACACACGCCTGGCACATACGAGGATGGTGTCATCTCCCTGTATACACACGCCTGGCACATATGAGGATGTGTCATCTCCCTGTGTACACACGCCTGGTGCATATGATGAGGGTGTCATCTCCCTGTATACACACGCCTGGCACATACGAGGATGGTGTCATCTCCCTGTATACACACGCCTGGCACATATGAGGATGTGTCATCTCCCTGTATACACACGCCTGGCACATATGATGATGTGTCATCTCCCTGTATACACACGCCTGGCACATATGATGATGTGTCATCTCCCTGTATACACACGCCTGGCGCATATGATGATGTGTCATCTCCCTGTATACACACGTCTGGCGCATATGATGATGTGTCATCTCCCTGTATACACACGCCTGGCGCATATGATGATGTGTCATCTCCCTGTATACACACGCCTGGCACATATGATGATGTGTCATCTCCCTGTATACACACGCCTGGCACATATGATGATGTGTCATCTCCCTGTATACACACGTCTGGCACATATGATGATGTGTGATCTCCCTGTATACACACGTCTGGCACATATGATGATGTGTCATCTCCCTGTATACACACGTCTGGTGCATATGATGATGTGTCATCTCCCTGTATACACACGCCTGGCACATATGAGGATGTGTCATCTCCCTGTATACACACGCCTGGCACATACGAGGATGGTGTCATCTCCCTGTATACACACGCCTGGTGCATATGATGAGGGTGTCATCTCCCTGTATACACACGCCTGGCACATACGAGGATGGTGTCATCTCCCTGTATACACACGCCTGGCACATATGAGGATGTGTCATCTCCCTGTATACACACGCCTGGCACATATGATGATGTGTCATCTCCCTGTATACACACGCCTGGCACATATGATGATGTGTCATCTCCCTGTATACACACGCCTGGCACATATGATGATGTGTCATCTCCCTGTATACACACGCCTGGCACATATGAGGATGTGTCATCTCCCTGTATACACACGCCTGGCACATATGATGATGTGTCATCTCCCTGTATACACACGCCTGGCACATATGATGATGTGTCATCTCCCTGTGTACACACGCCTGGCACATATGATGATGTGTCATCTCCCTGTATACACATGCCTGGCACATATGATGAGGATGTCATCTCCCTGTATACACACGTCTGGCACATATGAGGATGTGTCATCTCCCTGTATACACACACCTGGCACATATGATGATGTGTCATCTCCCTGTATACACACGCCTGGCACATATGATGATGTGTCATCTCCCTGTATACACACGCCTGGCACATATGATGATGTGTCATCTCCCTGTGTACACACGCCTGGTGCATATGATGAGGGTGTCATCTCCCTGTATACACACGCCTGGCACATACGAGGATGGTGTCATCTCCCTGTATACACACGCCTGGCACATATGATGATGTGTCATCTCCCTGTATACACACGCCTGGCACATATGAGGATGTGTCATCTCCCTGTATACACACGCCTGGCACATATGATGATGTGTCATCTCCCTGTATACACACGCCTGGCACATATGAGGATGTGTCATCTCCCTGTGTACACACGCCTGGTGCATATGATGAGGGTGTCATCTCCCTGTATACACACGCCTGGCACATATGATGATGTGTCATCTCCCTGTATACACACGTCTGGCACATATGATGATGTGTCATCTCCCTGTATACACACGCCTGGCGCATATGAGGATGTGTCATCTCCCTGTATACACACGCCTGGCACATATGATGATGTGTCATCTCCCTGTATACACACGCCTGGCACATATGATGATGTGTCATCTCCCTGTATACACACGTCTGGCACATATGATGATGTGTCATCTCCCTGTGTACACACGCCTGGCACATATGATGAGGGTGTCATCTCCCTGTATACACACGTCTGGCGCATATGATGATGTGTCATCTCCCTGTATGCACACGCCTGGCACATATGATGATGTGTCATCTCCCTGTATACACACGCCTGGCGCATATGATGAGGGTGTCATCTCCCTGTATACACACGTCTGGCACATATGATGATGTGTCATCTCCCTGTATACACACGCCTGGCACATATGATGAGGGTGTCATCTCCCTGTATACACACGTCTGGCACATATGATGATGTGTCATCTCCCTGTGTACACACGCCTGGCACATATGATGAGGGTGTCATCTCCCTGTATACACACGCCTGGCACATATGATGATGTGTCATCTCCCTGTATACACACGCCTGGCACATATAATGATGTGTCATCTCCCTGTATACACACGTCTGGCACATATGATGATGTGTCATCTCCCTGTATACACACGCCTGGCACATATGATGATGTGTCATCTCCCTGTATGCACACGCCTGGCACATATGATGATGTGTCATCTCCCTGTATACACACGCCTGGCACATATGATGATGTGTCATCTCCCTGTATACACACGCCTGGCACATATGATGATGTGTCATCTCCCTGTATACACACGCCTGGTGCATATGAGGATGTGTCATCTCCCTGTGTACACACGCCTGGCACATATGATGATGTGTCATCTCCCTGTATACACACGCTTGGCACATATGATGAGGGTGTCATCTCCCTGTATACACACGTCTGGCGATATGATGATGTGTCATCTCCCTGTATACACACGCCTGGCGCATATGATGATGTGTCATCTCCCTGTATACACACGCCTGGCACATATGATGATGTGTCATCTCCCTGTATACACACGTATGGTGCATACGAGGATGGTGTCATCTCCCTGTATACACACGCCTGGCACATATGATGATGTGTCATCTCCCTGTATACACACGCCTGGCACATATGATGATGTGTCATCTCCCTGTATACACACGCCTGGCACATATGATGATGTGTCATCTCCCTGTATACACACGCCTGGCACATATGAAGATGTGTCATCTCCCTGTATACACACGCCTGGCACATATGATGATGTGTCATCTCCCTGTATACACACGTCTAGCACATATGATGATGTGTCATCTCCCTGTATACACACGCCTGGCACATATGATGATGTGTCATCTCCCTGTATACACACGTCTGGCACATATGATGATGTGTCATCTCCCTGTATACACACATCTGGCACATATGATGATGGTGTCATCTCCCTGTATACACACGCCTGGCACATATGATGATGTGTCATCTCCCTGTATACACACATCTGGCACATATGAGGATGTGTCATCTCCCTGTATACACACGCCTGGCACATATGATGATGTGTCATCTCCCTGTATACACACGTCTAGCACATATGATGATGTGTCATCTCCCTGTATACACACGCCTGGCACATATGATGATGGTGTCATCTCCCTGTATACACACGCCTGGCACATATGATGTGTCATCTCCCTGTATACACACGCCTGGCACATATGATGATGGTGTCATCTCCCTGTATACACACGCCTGGCACATATGATGATGTGTCATCTCCCTGTATACACACGTCTAGCACATATGATGATGTGTCATCTCCCTGTATACACACGCCTGGCACATATGATGATGGTGTCATCTCCCTGTATACACACGCCTGGCACATATGAGGATGTGTCATCTCCCTGTATACACACGCCTGGCACATATGATGATGTGTCATCTCCCTGTATACACACGTCTGGCACATATGATGATGTGTCATCTCCCTGTATACACACGCCTGGCACATATGATGATGTGTCATCTCCCTGTATACACACGCCTGGCACATATGATGATGTGTCATCTCCCTGTATACACACGCCTGGCACATATGATGATGTGTCATCTCCCTGTATACACACGCCTGGCACATATGATGATGTGTCATCTCCCTGTATACACACGCCTGGCACATATGATGATGTGTCATCTCCCTGTATACACACGTCTGGCACATATGATGATGTGTCATCTCCCTGTATACACACGTCTGGCACATATGATGATGTGTCATCTCCCTGTATACACACGCCTGGCACATATGATGATGTGTCATCTCCCTGTATACACACGTCTGGCACATATGATGAGGGTGTCATCTCCCTGTATACACACGCCTGGCACATATGATGATGTGTCATCTCCCTGTATACACACGCCTGGCACATATGATGATGGTGTCATCTCCCTGTATACACACGCCTGGCACATATGATGTGTCATCTCCCTGTATACACACGCCTGGCACATATGATGATGGTGTCATCTCCCTGTATACACACGCCTGGCACATATGATGATGTGTCATCTCCCTGTATACACACGTCTAGCACATATGATGATGTGTCATCTCCCTGTATACACACGCCTGGCACATATGATGATGGTGTCATCTCCCTGTATACACACGCCTGGCACATATGAGGATGTGTCATCTCCCTGTATACACACGCCTGGCACATATGATGATGTGTCATCTCCCTGTATACACACGTCTGGCACATATGATGATGTGTCATCTCCCTGTATACACACGCCTGGCACATATGATGATGTGTCATCTCCCTGTATACACACGCCTGGCACATATGATGATGTGTCATCTCCCTGTATACACACGCCTGGCACATATGATGATGTGTCATCTCCCTGTATACACACGCCTGGCACATATGATGATGTGTCATCTCCCTGTATACACACGCCTGGCACATATGATGATGTGTCATCTCCCTGTATACACACGTCTGGCACATATGATGATGTGTCATCTCCCTGTATACACACGTCTGGCACATATGATGATGTGTCATCTCCCTGTATACACACGCCTGGCACATATGATGATGTGTCATCTCCCTGTATACACACGTCTGGCACATATGATGAGGGTGTCATCTCCCTGTATACACACGCCTGGCACATACGAGGATGGTGTCATCTCCCTGTATACACACGCCTGGCACATATGATGATGTGTCATCTCCCTGTATACACACGTCTGGCACATATGATGATGTGTCATCTCCCTGTATACACACGCCTGGCACATATGAGGATGTGTCATCTCCCTGTATACACACGCCTGGCACATATGATGATGTGTCATCTCCCTGTATACACACGCCTGGCACATATGAGGATGTGTCATCTCCCTGTGTACACACGCCTGGTGCATATGATGAGGGTGTCATCTCCCTGTATACACACGTCTGGCGCATATGATGATGTGTCATCTCCCTGTATACACACGCCTGGCACATATGATGATGTGTCATCTCCCTGTATACACACGTCTGGCACATATGATGATGTGTCATCTCCCTGTATACACACGCCTGGCGCATATGAGGATGTGTCATCTCCCTGTATACACACGCCTGGCACATACGAGGATGGTGTCATCTCCCTGTATACACACGTCTGGCACATATGAGGATGTGTCATCTCCCTGTGTACACACGCCTGGTGCATATGATGAGGGTGTCATCTCCCTGTATACACACGTCTGGCGCATATGATGATGTGTCATCTCCCTGTATACACACGCCTGGCACATATGATGATGTGTCATCTCCCTGTATACACACGTCTGGCACATATGATGATGTGTCATCTCCCTGTATACACACGCCTGGCACATATGATGATGTGTCATCTCCCTGTATACACACGCCTGGCACATACGAGGATGGTGTCATCTCCCTGTATACACACGCCTGGCACATACGAGGATGGTGTCATCTCCCTGTATACACACGCCTGGCGCTATCCTAGTACAGCTGGATGCACCTTGAGATGCGCCTCAGTGTGCGCTTTTTCTCACTTGCTTTTTTCCTGCATGCGGTGGGGGCACAAATGCAGCCGACTCTATGTGAACCCCAATGTGGGTATACAGGACACTGCCAGTGGTGAGATATATAGAATCTAATATGAGATATATGCAACTGGAATCCTGTATCTGAAGCACTTAGTATACTGGACAGGTCAATAAAAAAGTTGGGATAGAGCTAGATTACAACTAGGTCCCTGTGCTGAGGAGCGTACAATACAGGTGAGTGAGGTTACTGTGTACACTGTATCCAGGAAGCTCTATTATTAGGACGAAGCATCTGATTCTCAGCGGGTAACAGAGGAACAGGGATGCAGAGGATGAATGATGGTGTCATCTCCGCTAACGTCTCTCACTGCTGGGCAAGACACCACCACCATTGGCGACTTCGTTAAACCACAAAGGGCATGTTTCCTTTGTGACTATCGGATTTATTGGAGTGAAGGTGTTGTGTTTGGCTTCTTCATCCACTAACAGCACCCTACAAGTGACACTGACATCTTGCGCTCTTTTGAGGACAATAATATTAGACAATATATAACATATAACTCATAGTTTCCTATCTATGTAATAAAGTGCTCACTGGGCACTTGTACCTCTCGGTGGATCGGCTGCAGATGTGTTCCCAACGCTCTCTCAGTTGTCCCAATGACTCATCCATCTTCTGACTGTCCTCCGGCAGCCGGACCTTCTCTCTCAGAGCTCGGCCGCTCCGCAGAGTTGCCTCATACACAGGACGCTTAGACCGGTGGATCTTCTGAAACTCCTGCAACAATCACATGTGGCTGATTAATGTATTAACAACAGATAGGGGCCTATTCATATGCGATACGTGGAACTTTATGCTCAGGCAGAAATAGCGCACCCTTTACCGCCCAGTGCCACTTATCAATTCAATGGAAGTGTCTGCTCGCTCCACCTCATTCAAAGAGACTGGGGCTCAGTAGACTGGAAAGTCGGACATGAAACTTTCAGCAGGGACCTCAGCGTTTTTTTGCCTGGAACTACTGCCAGATATTGTGAAACTACATGTCATCATCATCATCATTTTATTTATATAGCGCCACTAATTCCGCAGCGCTCACATCGGTCCCTGCCCCATTGGGGCTTACAGTCTAAATTCCCTAACACACACACACACACACACACACACACACAGACTAGGGTCAATTTGTTAGCAGCCAATTAACCTACCAGTATGTTTTTGGAGTGTGGAAGGAAACAGGAGCACCCGGAGGAAACCCACGCAAACACGGGGAGAACATACAAACACCTCACAGATAAGGCCATGGTCGGGAATTGAACTCATGACCCCAGTGCTGTAAGGCAGATGTGCTAACCACTACGCCACCGTGCTGCCCGCATGCACTGCCCAGTCATTGACTAGAAGGGCATGCTGGTGCTTGTTGATCTGTTCGGTGGTTGCCAGTGCATGATGGAACATGTAGTTCCACAATAGCAAAAACAAAAACACTTACTGAGATCCCTCATTCACATCATCATGTAATAATCTACTAGGAAATTCTCCTGTCTTTGTGATCACATCAAAAAACACCTAGATAAGACGATGCACTTGCTCACTACAAGAGTCCGCTGCAGAATGACTATGATCTGGATTGTTCGGGACTTCTCTTAGCCACTGTCCAATCATTGGATTACAAAGACAGAAGAATTTCCTATTGAATGACAAAGATAAGAATAAAAACACAGAATATGTTCTTTTATACAAAGTGATAAATGAGGGCTTGTGGAATGTTTAATTCAAATATATTTTATTGATAAACATGTGTCTGTGTTTAATTTACTAATTGATGCACTTTTTGTATAATGGGTAGTCCATCGTACTGAGAGCCCTGAGGTCACAAGACTGACATTCTAGGAGTTCCAATCTTTTCCGTTACCCCTGCCCCCCACAGCCCAGGGGAACCCGTAAGATCTCCAGCCCTTGTGTCTGGGGGGTGCTGCTCTCCCATAGAGGGAACAGCCTGAGGGAGCCCTGTGTTAGTGGGAACCAGGCTGGTGGAGGGTTTGAGGGAAGGGGGGATCATTCTGCCTATTTATTTATGTAATTATTCAGCTTAGGTAGATTTCATCCGAGCTGTTTGGATGGAAACAGAGAAATATATATATTTAACAATAAGCGTCTTATGAGATTCAAGCACAGGGTAAATCCTACTGTTCACCAGCCAGAGTCAGTGACAACAGTGAAAGAGGAATAATACATTATGGGAAAGTCTCTAGTGTTGGAGAGGTTCAGGGTACCTTGTGCTGACTCAGCTGCTGCTTGATGTGTTCCTGACTGACAGTGGCGTCCGTCTGCTGTGAGTCCAGACTCTGATCCACCTCATGCAGCCACTCCAGGAGCATCCGCCGAGATTCGCTGTACTGCGGGGGCAACAACAGCACTAAGTACCGGCTGACCCATAATCACCAACTGTCCACCCTCCACTGGGGGGCGCTGCTCAGCCCCTCTGACTGCAGTCGTACAGACATGTAATGCAGAAGAGTTACACATGCCCGACATTAAACTTTATATTTCTGAGTATAGAATATGTCATTTAATTGTTTTGTGATAACAGTGGAAATGGAAGCTCAATCCTAGCAAATAATATGTATTATCTGGAGAGCTTCACAACAGGCAGCGGTAAGTAAATTGCAAAGAAAATACTCTATGTATTCTATAGATTTCTTTGGAATGCTCTCTGCATTGTATGGAATACACTAGAATGCTCTTTGTATAAATTGTATCACAGTCACTAGAATGCTCACTGCATTGGGATAGCATGGTGTGACAGTGGTTAGCGCAGCTGCCTCACAGTGTTGGGGTCAAGGGTTAACTTCCTTCCAGGGCCCTACTTGTGTGGAGTTTGTATGTTCTGTCACTAGAATGTTCTTTGTATTGGATAAATATCACTAAAATGCTCTCTGTGCTGTAAAGAGGACACTAGAATGCTCTCTGTATTGTATATCAGTCAGTAGAATGATCATTGCATTGCACATTGGTCCACAGAATGCCCTCTGTATTATAAAACGGTCATTAGAATGCTCCCTGCATTGTATATCCGTGACTAGAATGCTCTCTGTATTGCATATTAGTCAGTAGAATGCTCCCTGCATTGTATAAACATCACTAGAATGCTCTCTGTATAACAGTACATGCAACACTGGTGCCCGCTGCACAATTTCAGGAGAGGGGAGGAGGGTTAGGGTCAGCTTGGTACTGTCCATGACATTACTTCCCCATGTGACCGGCGGGTACTCACTTGCTTGGCTTGTCTCCGGGACTCCTCCAGGCCACGACCCCTCTCAGCCGCTCTCTCCTGCACCTTTCCCAGCCGCTCCCGGCCACTCTGCACCAAGGTTTGGGTCATGTCCCCCTCCAGCTTCCGACTTACATCCTTCAGTCGGGAACAAACAGACTCCAGAGTGGACAACTTCTCTGCATACAGCTGAATCTCCTGTACCAGACCCTGAGAGATGGAAGCAAAGTTCTCACATTCCACTAGGTGTCAGTAAAGTAGTGACACAGTGACAAGTGACAGTGTTAATGTACTGTAGAGAGATTGTCTCAGCTATATTGTTAATTTATCATTTACAGATTAACTCTTATTTGCCATTGATGTATTGATTTTACTTTCAACCTTTACATTTTTTTCTGTTGATATTCTAACATGTTACGGTCATTCTAACATGTGATAAGGTAGATACTTAGTGCTGTGACGCACCTTGTGCTCCTGAATTTGGTTGGTGACAGTTTCTAGGATTACACTGGGAGGTCCGGCCATGTTGAGACGTCCCTCGGCTTGTCCGATCCACTGAGACACTTCTTGCATGGTGCTATGGAACTCTGTAATCATGGCCAGGCCGTCCAACAAGCACACCTTAGACACACACAACATCAACACAAATCCCGGTGTACACACCAGCATAGAGCAGCTTACATGAATAACAGTGTCACTTCTCTCCCAGGACTCACCTTTCTGTCCTGCACTTTGGTGTAAGCACTATCCCATTTCTGTTCCAGTATCCGGAGCTGATGCTCAACGCTAGAGCCCCGTGGTTGAGGGCTGGAGGCCAGAAGGCGCTGGAGCCGATCATTTACGCTGTTATATGTGTGCTGCTTAGACTCCATCTCCTTACAAAGGTCCTGTAGCAGAGACAAAAATAGAGTTGGATAGAGAATTTGGGTAACAGTGTAGAGTGCTGGAGGTAGAGGATTCAGGGAACAGTGTAGAGTGTTGGAGGCAGAGGACACAGGGAACAGTGTATAGTGCAGGAGGCAGAGGACTTGGAGAACTGGGTAGAGTGCAGGAGGCAGAGAACTCAGGCAACAAGTATAATTCAGGAGGCAGAGATCTCGGAGAACGAGGTAGAGGTCAGGAGGCAGAGGACTCGGAGACCAGGGTATAGTGCAGGAGGCAGAGGACTTGGAGAACTGGGTAGAGTGCAGGAGGCAGAGGACTCAGGCAACAAGTATAATTCAGGAGGCAGAGATCTCGGGGAACGAGGTAGAGGTCAGGAGGCAGAGGACTCGGGAAATGGGGTAGAGTGCAGGAGGCAGAGGACACGGGCAACAGGGTAGAGGTCAGGAGGCAGAGGACTTGGAGATCAGGGTATAGTTCAGGAGGCAGAGGACTTGGAGAACTGGGTAGAGTACAGGAGGCAGAGGACTCAGGCAACAGGTATAATTCAGAAGGCAGAGATCTCTGGGAACGAGGTAGAGGTCAGGAGGCAGAGGACTCGGAGACCAGGGTATAGTGCAGGAGGCAGAGGACTCGAGAGAACTGGGTAGAGTGTAGGAGGGAGAGGACTCGGAGAACTGGGGTAGAGTGCAGGAGGCAGAGGACACGGGCAACAGGGTACAGTGCTGGAGGCAGAGGACATGTTGTACAGTAATAGCTGCCCAGCTCACCAGGTGTTTGGTTAGAGCCTCTCGCGTGGATTCTGGTTGTCCCCAGACCGGTTTGGATAAGGACAGACGCGCCTCCACCTGCTCCAACCACTGCAGAAGGTCGGTGATCTCCAGAGTCACATCCTGCACCTGAGAAGGGACACGAGTGGTTTGGCTGCACATTACAAAGAAGATATATAACGAAAAAACCATAACAAAGACCACAATAGAATACACTATTCTTTATAAATGTATTTACAATGACATTAAGGTGTCGCCTACTCTTTACTCTCGGAAGACACCTCCGTAAACTACAATTGCGTCTTGGTGTTTGCAGAGATGAAAGAAAATCTTTAGAGTCGCAGTCTGCAAATATGTAAACGTTACACCAAAGGCCACCCTCCGACCACTTTAGCACCGCACCTTCCATTACATTAAACATTAATCATGAGATAGGGACACCAAGTGGACTATACTGTTTTATAATGTAAGTAAGATATTTCTCTGTATGTTTATAAAATATCCTTAATATTCCTTTACTCTCTTTGTTTATTTCAAGAAAGGTTTAGGAAAATCGTCATTCCACCATCGTCCTCCACTGCACTACCACCAGTAGCCAGCAGATGGTGATATTCTGCAGATACTTACAGGATACCGCTGTTTGTAGTCGGATTTCAGAACATACAACGACTAGGTTATTAATATTATAGCACACTGTATACACATGTGTTTCCTGTATGTACTGCACTTATAATATATAATATTACCCGGCTGAGGTCATTCTCCAGCTCCAGCTGACGTCTCTCTGTTTCGCTTTGCACAAACTCCCATAGCTGGTTCATGTCCCTCAGTCTGGACTGAAGAGGGTCTACGCCATCACCGAGGGAGGTCAGCAAGATTCCCCGTCCAGCCTCGTCCACAGACTCTACTGTGCGGGTGTGAGACAGCACATCGTTCCTTAGTACCTGCAGGGACACAGTGCGTGGTGACTGGGAGTACCCCATATATCGTGATGCAACTGGGGTGCAGTAGTCAGGGAGTGCCCCATATATATTCTGAGATGTAACTGGGGGTGCAGAGTTCACGGGGTACAACAAACCCATAATAAAAAATAACCTGGGCTGTAGTACTAAGGGCATACAGCTGACTTTCCCTCGTACTGCGATATCAATGTGTGTAGGGACACCATGTTATCGGCAGCTCTCGGACATCTCTCTCCTTGACCCTCTCCAATCTGGCTTTCTCCCCCTCCACTCTACTGAAACCGCCCTGGCCAAAGATACTAATGACCTTCTCCCGGCTAAATCTAAGGGTCACTTCTCCCTGCTCATCCTCCTGGACCTTTATGCGGCCTCTGACACCGCTTACCACCCCCTCCTGTTGCAGACCCTTCTTTGTCTCAGCCTCTCAGACACTGTCCTTGTTTGGTTATCCTCCTAGCTCACCAACCACTCCTTCTCTGTTTCCATTTCTGGTTCACCCCCCTCCCCCCCTCTGCCCTGCCTGTAGGAGTTTATTAGGGCTCGGTTCTTTGGCCTCTACCCTTTCTGCTATACACTACCTCCCTGGGTGATCTCATCATCTCCTTCGATCTCCAATATTACCTTTATGCTGATGACATTCAACTCTACATATCTACCTCTGATCTCCTCCCCAGCTCATCTCTCGTGTATCTGACTGCCTGTCCACCATCTCCTCTTGGATAACTTCATATTTTCTCAAAATTAACATTGCCAAAACCGAACTCATTGCATTCCCTTCTCTTGAAGTCTCGATCACTGTTAACAACACCACCATCTCTTCTGTTCCCCAACTACACTGTCTGGGAGTCACCTTTGACTCCTCCCTCTTCTTTGCCCCCTACATTCAATCTCCCACCCATCCTGACGCCTCCAACTACGCAACATCGCCCGCATCCGGCCCTTCCTATCTCAGGATGCCACTAAAACCATCATCCAAGCACTCATCATTTCCCGACTTGATTACTGTAACCTCAGAAGACGCATTCCTCTCCCGCTGTTCCTCTTTTTGCCTTACACCGGTTCTCCTTCTCCTACAGAATCCTTTTCAAACTGCTAACCCTCACCTACAAGGCTCTCTCCCAATCTACTGCCCCTTACATCTCCAAACTTCTCTCCATTCACACTCCATCCTGCTGTGATCGGCCAATGACTGTCGCCTCTCCTCAACTCTGATCACTTCATCCAGTCAAGAATCCAAGATTTCTCCCAGGCTGCCCCCCTCCACTGGAACAACCTAACACGCTCCATTCGACTGCCCCCTAATTTGTGCACATTCAAATGGGCACTTAAAATTCATCTGTTCCTCAAAGCCATCCACCTAACCCGCTCTCCATACTCAATCTCCTCACCTCTCCTCCTCTGTCTCACTTCGTGCTCCTCTTGCGATTGGTCCCTTTGTGCCTCCTGTCTGTTTGCCATCCCTTTAAGATGTAAGCTCTTACGAGCAGGGCCCTCTTCCCCCTGTCTCTATACCTATTCTTCTCCTCCAACATCAATGTGCAAGCTAAGTTTGGAGCTATTGAAGTGCTGGTATTTTTGTTTATTGTTCTATACTGTTCTACCCTGTATGGTCCACTGTCTGCTTTATGTACGGTGCTGCGGATATCCTGTGGCGCCTTATAAAGATTATTAGTAATAATAATAATAATAATAATAATAATTTTGCTTGGGCGCTGTGACCTCACCTTGTGTTTGGCCAACTCAATCTCGCAGCTCTGCAGGTCGATGCCCACCAGACGGGGTCCCTGGAGCTGCTCCGTCGTGTGGGACAACCAGTTCATGAGCTCCTCCAGCTGGTTCTGGAACTGACCGAGGCCCAGCAATGCTCCTTCTAGCTGGTGCTGTGATATAATGACATTACTTTATGTTATGTTACAGCCTGACGTGTAGATATGTGATCATAGAGATATAATGACTGCAGTGTGAGGTGCCCTGTCTAACACAAAACCTCTGTACTTGCAGAGAGTCAGGAACAGGAACAGAGGAGGAGATACAGAGGATTTGCTGACCGCAGTGTTATTCTCTGTCTTGTTATGTTCCATGGAGATAAAATACATAATGACAGTTACTTTGCTGCGACAATAATTTGAAGTTCTCACCTGGCGGTTCACAGCCTCCTCCTCCAGGCGGTCCCAGCGCTGTCTGAAGTCACTAAGGTGGGAACCCTCTGACTTGTCCAACATCTGACGCCCGATGCTCTCTAGCTCCACCCGGTGTTGATACAGTTCCCTCTTAAACTCCTGCTCCAGAAACAAAACAGGTGCGTTATGTGTTGTTATAGGACACAGCGGGATTACTGAAGTGTGATAAAGGGGTGGAACCGGTGCATTTTTAGGGGTGTTCCTTGCTGTGATGAGGAACCCACATTAATTTCCACTCAACAGATGTATTAGATTTTGGAACCAGAACTGGGAATTTTCGGGTCTCATCGTAAACTTTTAATAGGACACATTTTACAGGTCTATGTTGCACTTCAGTGGAGAAGACCATTCTAGACACAATCCAAGCAATACAATAACTTCACTCAAACTCACATTCACTATTTTACATAAGCCACACCTACTAAGGGGAACAGACTTCTGGGTAATGCCATATAAATGTCAACTCCTCGTGCTACTGTTAATTGTCCTGACTATGGGTGTTATTTTCATATTGTACCAAAGGAGAAGCTACACTGTCTCTCTAACTGCTCTCATTGTATCAGTGAGGCTGTCTCTAGAGTGCTGCACATGTTGCCAAGAATTGTCCTCCCTACATTGAGGGGTCTGAAAAAGGACAAAAAAGGCTGTCTGTAGGTGGACACTCTCTGCCAGCACATACCCGTGGGGTGAAGCATTGACTGAGCGTCTTTCTGTCTCTCTCACCCAAGAGTGAGGTGTCATATATGTTACATGAGCTTCAGGGGTCACCTCGGTACCCACCTTTAACTCAGACAGCTGTCGTTTCACCAGATCAAGGTCTCCACTCACCAGGAACTCCTCCGTCAGTCTCAGCTCAGCCAGGACCAGCCAGTCCTGCAGCCTCTGTGGAAAGAGTGTTGAGGTGCTGGATGAATAACACCTAGGAAGGGAATTGCTTGAGAAGATGGAGTAGGTGGGACAACCACTGGTCTTAGGCTAGTGCCCCTCCACTGCTAATTATTCTCATCAGCCCTTATTGTTAACAGTAACCACACTGGGCCAAGCTATTTACAGGACTAGTGCAGGAAAAATGAAGATAATCATATGATTCACATTACTATGATCTGAATTATGGATGTGATGGAGACAACTGACTGGCCAATCAGGTCCTCTTTTCTCTACACGCCCCCTGCCTATAGCTCATCACCAGCAGCACAATCTGCTCCATCACCTGTCTTTTCTTAGCCCGCCAAACGGTGCTGTCCAGCACCTGTAAGCAGGTAACGGTCAGAATCCCAAGGTAGAAACCCCTCAGGATTGTTACATAAGGGGCACTAACTAAGGAGGGGGAGAGGAGATGCCAAACGATTCTCTTATAGTTTATTACCTTATGTAGAACATCTGAGGGCACAATGAATACAAACTATAGACCTATTATGTCTTACAGGTATACTGTGTGTGTACGGCTGGTGTAATTTGGCAGCTTCTGTCTGATATTGTTAACAGATTGTCTGTAACCATTACTGAATTCTGGCTGTTAGATGGTGCTGTGTGACAGGAAGAATAATTACATTTATAGAATGGAGGTGCCCACTAACCACCTGATGGGGCAGAAGCTGCCACCAACTAACCACATTCAGTGCCCACCTTCCGTCTCACTTGCTGTAATACCTTAGACAAACCTCTGACCTCTGCCTGAGAAAAACTGTGATTTTCTCGTTATTAATGAATCCTCAGCAACAGGGAGTTGTAGGGACAGTTTTAGGGCAAGGCATCAGTACACTTCAGGATGCCATCAGAGGAGTCCTGCATACTCCTCGCCGCCTCTTCAGGCAAAATACTAGGCAACCTATGCAACCTGGTCAGCCAAAGGCAGGGCCCCTGTGTTTATGGAATAATAATGTTCTCTATCTCTTCTATCTGAACCCAGGATAAACAACATGGGGGGGGGGCATCAGTATTATGACTAGGGGGGATAGAAAGACTTAATTAGTAAGGGGTTAGTTGTTTCTTTACCGTAAACCTATGATTGGGTGCTGTGATATCAGGTTGCTGAGTATACTTCCAGCATTTTCCCATTATTGCTGGATGGAGCTTCCAGTAATATCTAACATGAGAGGTCTCAGTCAGACCTACGGATGGTACCTGCACTGTCTCCTGACATCTGAGCGTTGCCTTCAGCTGTTCCTCCAGACGGATGTAACGCTCGCTCCAGTGCTTGTTCAGACTGTTCCACGTGGCGTAGAGCTGCATGGAGGAGAGAGCTCAGATAGACCATGAGAAGATAAAGGAGGACATGTCTGACCAGTAATGTTCTAGGATTTATGGAGTGAAGGAGATTAGTGATCCAGGACGTAGTGTAAGGGTTTGTGCACACAGACGTCCATTAATCAGTCTCTTCTTCACTTCTGTCCTTTTATGTAACTACAGTACACATGGAGGGGTTTCAATATACTGGATGACAGAACAGAGGAAAATGGGAGATACTTTCCCCTGCTACACCCGGCACTGGTGACCTCAGTGAACGCTGTGTAAGTATCTGTCTCTCATCCCTTCACCCAGCAATAATCATCATCATCATCATTTATTTATATAGCACCAACATATTCCATAGTAATTAATTTTATCCTCATAACTGTGTCCGTCTGCCGTCTGTCCGTCTGCCAGTGGCTGGTGCACGTGTGCCTGCCGGACCCCTGAGCAATGTCTACCCCCCTTCTAATCTTCTGTGCAAACATACCCGGGGAACCCCCTAACGGCCACACCCCAGTAGTGAGCTCATAGTACGTGTGTACCTCATCCAGGCTCTTTGTCACATCTGGCTTGTCCATATCCCCGCACGATGACATGAGCTCCACCCCGACAGACCCCAGCGTGTCCAGGTCATTCTGCAGGTTGTCGATGTCCTCCCGCAGGGCCTGAGAACACAGCAGGATTAACACACACTTGCCTCACTTTCATGATTAATGTAATCCATAAATGATGATGAACCAGTCAGTGTTTTAGGAGAAAAAAGGAAAATGTTATTTAAAGCATGGGGTGGTGCTAAGGCGGGAGGTGGCTGGACTTCAATGTGACGTTTACATGTTTGCACAGCGTCAAAAAACATGACTGCTTCGCAGCGCACCATGGCGCATTTCTACTTTCCGCAAGAACGGAGTGGGGCGTGTGCCTTAAAATGATCTAGAGAATGCCCCAAAGCGATTTGTGAACTCGTCCACTGCACTGAGGGCCGCTTTCTATTGGATGAGCCATTTATGAGTACTCCCTGTCACCTATACAGCACTACAGATAGTTGGGTATGACAGACGTGATATTTTACAAAGGATTCTACTGTGTATGGTAGATAATATGTAACAATATATAGAGTCACCCCAAAGTAAAGGTTTATGTGCCAAGGTCGATGCATATAAGAAAGGATCCATTTTTCTTTCTGTTTATGAATAAGATCGTATGCTTTTACCTCCTCTGTAGGAACACAGAGACAAGCTGGAACTGGAGAAAGGGATGTACCATGCGGGAGGAGAGATGAGCACGTCTGGCATCCAGCACAGACATTGGCACGCGGCTTAGGATAGTCTGTGACTGATTATATGATTTACCTCCCACTGAAATGAATACATTTATTTGAAACGTATTTCTGCAGCATTCAGGAAGGATCAGCGATATCTCACTGTCAGGCGCCAACCCTGCTGTTCTCCCGTGGAGCAGGGACGGTCACCTGGCAGTTCTACTGTGTCCTCGCGCCATTGGAAGCGGTAGCACGCCCCGCAACGGGACTCTTTTGGGCTTTGGCGGTCAGCGTGTCTGACCGCCCACTTCTTCCTCCTTTCACACTTCTTCAGCCTCCATTTAAACTATGTTCTGGCACCATTAGGGTGCCAGGGTATAAGGTCACCTGTCTAAAGCATTATTTGTATGTTCCTGCTCCTGTTTGGTTTGACCCGGCTTCCTCTGACTACTCTTCTGGATTGTGCCCCGTTATTACCCTCCGTTGTAACCTCAGCTTTTCGTCCATTCTCCTGGATTACGCTTTTTGCCTCATCATTGTGACCTCGACCTATCTGACTTCTCTGTGGCCCTCCCTTCGGTACCGTCTCCTCCTGATTGGTTTGACTTGGACCGTTCTGACTTTTCTCTATCACTACACTGTTAACTGTCTTGGAGGACAGCGTCCTGCGTACCCTTCCAGCTAAGCCCAAACCACCTTGAGGGGGTCCCTGGTGAACACCAGGGGTACATTAGACTCCGCACCTTCCATTCAGTGGCGTATATACCAGTTAGTGATTTCCAGTACATCTAGAATATACGGCGCCTTTCTGAGTCTGACAGTCACATAATGAACATTAATATGCCAAGATTTTTTACTAACCACAAAGACACAACAATACATTAAACTATTCCAACTATTGATCATATTCTATATTCAAGCAGGAAACCATCTAAATTTCATCAATGTTTCAGGTTCATCCAGCATATTATTTTTACAAAACGGTCAACAGGGGACCACCTTCACAAACCAACCATGTTATCTGGATGTTTGGCCTGGAACGGGCCTGGGCACTTGGGCAGAGTGACAGGATTGGCCTATTTGTGTCGAGATTTAACTTCTGGAGTAAATAAGCAGAAAGGTCAAATAACTATTGCAGATGAGTACTAATGTCACCATATAAACTAAGGGGAACGGCTCTGTCTCCCTTTCCATCCTAGGACATGATGGATGAGCTGAGAATTCCAGAATCTGTATAAAATCTGGATGAATGTCTGTGATCTGCGCTCTGAGGCCTTGGCCATTCCAGAACCTCCTGGAGACCTAGACTATCTGTATGCGCCATTATTAAGCCCTAAATGTAACATACAGAAGATATGTGTGTATATATTAGGGAATTTAGACTGTAAGCTCCAATGGGGCAGGGACTGATGTGAATGAGTTCTCTGTACAGCGCTGCGGAATTAGTGGCGCTATATAAATAAATGATGATGATGATGATGATATGAAGATAAGCACGGACGAGCTTGCTCCCTGGCCATGAGGAATGATGTCTATAAATAACATACCTGCATGGCATCAAGGCGGTTTCTGATGGAATCAGGATCAGTATCAGGTTCCTCCGTGTCCAGAACCATCTGATGGGTATCACCGAGTGTGAGAGCCAAGTCAGAGAGGCCGTGCCAAAACCGCTCTGCTAGTATGAGAAGACCGGATAGCCAAGCATCGCGTTCCTCTGCCCGTCCACACAGCTGGTGCCACTCAGCCAATAGCTCTGCAGTGCGCTGCTGGATCCCTGCAAGGAAGGGGAGATGTGTGAGGGGAGGGGCGGTACTGCTGCGGGTGGTTGCTCTGGAAAAATGGTGGAACGTGAGAGGACACAGAAAGTCATTTCCGAAAGTGCAACACTTTTCATTTTGCACAAATCTTAACAGTCCGCAAAGTGCATTTGTAGAGCGTGCTTAGATCCCAATTGTGCCCCAGAAAATCATTCTGCACCTACTTTGCAGATTTATCTAAGAATACGTATAGTGGAAAGTGTGGAACGTTCATCCTACAAACACTGGAACCACCACACCCTTCATTAATTTCAGCTTTTCCATTTTACCCCCAAACTGCTGTTTGAACCAGCCTAATTTATGTCTCCAATTAATCATGAAGGTGAGAGGACATCGTCTATATTACAGGGACATGTTTGTATGTTTGAAGTTTACTATAAAATTGGTCAAACCCAGAAAACACTTTCCCACAGAAATACGAATGTAAGGTGCCAAAGACATGCCCCTCGCCTGCCCGCAGCAATGAATGCCCCCCAAACCTAATACCAGCTGATGCAATTGTTCTGCACCCTGGAGATACGGCCACCAAGGACCACAATACCATGCACTTCCCTATAGAAGGAGCCACGTGATATCAGAAAAAAGCATTTGCTCTACACTTAGGTCCTTCTGAAATGACCTTTGCTGCGGAGATTCAGGAGCAGAGCTGTGGAGGCTGAGTGAGTGGAGCGGATGATGACTGCAATCTGATTGGTGAGCAGAGAAAGGTCAGGAGCGAGTGGAGAAGTAAGAAGAAGAACATCAGGGTGGAAACAGCTATCAGTTATTTTACACATTGCATAACAACATCACGTGAATACCTTGTGGCTGCACTGCCTCAGCCGGAAGACTGGACACAAGCTCCGTCCCCTGTCTCCCGATGTTCTCCAGAGCTACTCCCAGCTTCTCCAGCTCAGCCTGTACCTGGGAGTTTTCTCTGAGCTGCTCCCGGATACGAGAGGGCTCCCCACCAACAGAAGAACAGTTCTGCATCCGATCCCTGAGCCTGTCCAAGGTCTCACACATCATTTCTATCCTCTCATTGATCTGTTGACGACATACAAACCACAGCAAGGAAAAAAGGAGCTGCAACTCTATGACATACCAGAACTATGAAGGACAGACCAAGGCCACACATGACACACATGGACTTCTCGGACACACCAGAACTGTGAAGGACAGACACAGGCCACACATGGACCTCTAAGACACACCAGGACTGTGAAGGACAGACACAGGCCACACATGACACACATGGACCTCTAGGACATACCAGAACTGTGAAGGACAGACACAGGCCACACATGACACACATGGACCTCTAGGACACACCAGGACTATGAAGTACAGACACAGGCCACACATGTACCTCTAGGACACACCAGAATAGTGAAGGACAGACACAGGCCACACGTGACACACATGGACTTCTCGGACATACCAGGACTGTGAAGGACAGACACAGGCCACACATGGACCTCTAGGACACACCCGGACTGTGAAGGACAGACACAGGCCACACATGACACACGTGGACCTCTAGGACACACCAGGACTGTGATGGACAGACACAGGCCACACATGGACCTCTAAGACACACCAGGACTGTGAAGGACAGACACAGGCCACACATGACACACATGGACCTCTAGGACATACCAGAACTGTGAAGGACAGACACAGGCCACACATGACACACATGGACCTCTAGGACACACAGGACTATGAAGTACAGACACAGGCCACACATGTACCTCTAGGACACACCAGAACAGTGAAGGACAGACACAGGCCACACGTGACACACATGGACTTCTCGGACATACCAGGACTGTGAAGGACAGACACAGGCCACACATGAACCTCTAGCACACACCCGGACTGTGAAGGACAGACACAGGCCACACATGTACCTCTAGGACACACCAGAACAGTGAAGGACAGACACAGGCCACACATGTACCTCTAGGACACACCAGAACAGTGAAGGACAGACACAGGCCACACGTGACACACATGGACTTCTCGGACATACCAGGACTGTGAAGGACAGACACAGGCCACACATGACACACGTGGACCTCTAGGACACACCAGGACTGTGATGGACAGACACAGGCCACACATGTACCTCTAGGACACACCAGGACTGTGAAGGACAGACACAGGCCACACATGACACACATGGACCTCTAGGACACACCAGGACTATGAAGGACAGACACAGGCCACACGTGACACACATGGACCTCTCGGACATACCAGGGATGTGAAGGACAGACACAGGCCACGCGTGACACAAATGGACATGGATACTGACAATAAGCACTGACCTGGTTGTATCGGGGGACAGTATCCTCCAGGACAGCCGCTGCTTGGCGGACAGCCTCACGAATAGAGCAATACTGTTTCTCTGCAGCCTCAAAGCGCTGCTCAAAGACAGCGCCCCCCTCTGGGCACAGTTCAGACAGCTTACAGGAGACTCTGTGCAGCTTGGTGACAAGAGGTTTGTGTTCAGCCACTACCTCCCGTAGAGCCTGGTGAGAAGACCATACGAGATTATAATCTGCGCTGAGATGCCCTGCGGCTATTATACAAGTCGGTCATCGTTAGTAGGTGTTTTATTGTTTATTATGGAGGAATTAAGGTGCACTGATACAATTCCTCACAGCAGTAGTGACTCATGGAGGTTATAAGGTAGAACAAGATACTAAACTGCCGATGTCCCTTTGGGGTTCATCTCTCTACATGACGTACTAGTTATATTTATGTATGAAGATAAGTTATATCTGGAGGTCCTTTTACATGTTAGCCAAAGGTCCCAATTTCTCTTCCTACAGCGGTGGCACATTTAGTCCCAGCATCACATGAAGCACAATCTGATCATTGATTGTTAGACTACCAGGATTAGAAGAATGCTGCATCTTGGATGTTCATGGATAGGGTGATTGTTTACAGATACAATGTATTCTGGTTGCTGCACCCCCTCTATATTCATGGACGGCTCAGTGCTGGTGACTGCACTCAGTGATATGTATGGATCTATTCACCTGGAGCTGCTGCTGCTGGGCCCGGAAATTGCTGCAGCTGCCACAGGGTGGAGACAGTTGGGGTAACTCGGCTTCTGTCTCCTGCATCCAGGGCAGCAGCTCCTCTTCTGCCTCTGAAAACTGTCCAAGCAAGGAAAGGGTGTGTTCCAGGCCACAGGGTGCAGAGTTCACCAGGCCCGAAATCCTGAGGGACATCTCCTTGAGAGACACCAAAGATGGCTGCAGGAAAAAAGAAATGTTAAATTGTATCAATAAAGCAATGTGCTCCAAACAACACTACAGAGGTCTGAGTATAACCAGCAGGACGCAGTAGACGAGTCGGAGTATTACTGGAGACAGAAATCATGTTACTGAAAGCTCAAATTACCGGATGAAGAATTGTTTTTATTTATACTGTCATTGTACACACAATAAGGGTCATGTACAAGCTGCAGGTGCTGATACACAGGATGCAAGCTAGCCGTAGTAATGTGCATCATAGTGCAAAAACAAGTCTCTGCAGCCAGACACTAAAGCTGGGTGCACACTACAGAAAATTTCTCCCGATGCGATATCTTGAACGATTTTAACGGCTGAGAGTCCCGATCAGCAGCCGATTCCTGTGTACACACTTACACAATTTTACACAATTTACCGTCAGATCTGTGCTCTTCATGTGTCATAACCATCGGCTGAAAAGATGGTGACTCTGCTCACTCCATAGAGATCTATGGACACTGCAGGACGTGAGTGCAGACATACTGCAGAATTGGGTCGACATTGTTCCATCATTTATAGAGATTTTTAGTCCGTTTATAAAATCAAATCAAAACACACAATGTGCTTTGGAACGATCCAACATGATCATAGGAGCGTACACACTAATACGATATCGGACCTAACGGTTATTTATCGTGTAATCAGACCAATAACTAGGTGCAAAACCAGTAGTGTGTGCCCAGCCTTAGAGGGGCTTCAAGGGGTGGACACTTCACATTGGGAGGAAGCTCCAGATTTCACCGCAGGAAATGTATGGCGGAGATCAGAGTGAGGCGGATACACCCATTTATAGACACCGTCCCAATGTCCCATTACTGTTAATGAAGGGGGTGGTCCAAACATTATGTGCACAGGACTCATGAGGAGACATTTTTCCTTTTCCGGACATGCATATTCCCAGCTGGGAATGGAAAGCCGTAAATAGCTGTGTATAGCATTTATATAGAGGTACAAAGGGGGAGAGAGGGCATGAACCTATGTATGAGCACCGTGGTCAATGTGCTTCTTATCCCCTTGGCAAATGACCTTTAATGACCCCACAAACCTCTTACCTGCAGCCGCTCCTGGATGGGCTCCGGACACAAACTCAGCAGAACATCGGAGATACAGAATAACCTGTCGATAATCCCTCGATGCTGCAGAACATCCACCGACAGCAGCTGTAAGAGAACACTGAGTTCAAGGTGCGGCTGTGACGCTGGTCATACACGGACCAGTCCAGATACACGTCTGAAAGATTCGGCTAAATGGAGATACATTAGGGGAGTAGGAGGATGTCCGCAAACAGGTCATGGACCACATCTACCATGCACCTGGATACAATGGCTCCCTATCAGATGTGCATCGGGATCAGCTTCTTTCTAGGTCATGCACATGGCAATTTGTGGCCAATTACATCTAATGTGACCTAACTCCTCACCCAGATTAAAAGCACATAATACCTGGGATACCTTTCAGTAGCATCCGCTCAATGACAAATCATTTGATAAGAATCACGTATCACCCACCTTGTGGTCCCTGATCTGAGACTCTATGGTCTCTACATTCAGGGTGACGTGGCCGATTTCTTCCAGACGCCTCTCAGTCACAGAGAGGTGCTCAACCTCCGACAGGACAATCTGCTCCAGCTGTCAAAATAGAGAGAAACAGGATAACAGGGGAGGGGTTTATGAAGTGCAAAATATAAAAAGGCTGAGGACATTGGATTCACATAAGAAGTCTGGGAATAGTGCTCATATGTAAGGAGGCTGGGGGAATATACTCACAGAAAGAGGCTGAGGACAAGACACTCATACGAGGAGGCTGAGGAAATTGGACTCATAAAGAGCCTGGGGGCTATGTACTCATACAAGGAGGCTGTGGTTGCGGGACTTACACAATGCACTCATATCAGGAGGCTGGAAGCACCGCGCACATATCAGGAGGCTGGAGGCACCGCGCACATATCAGGAGGCTGGAGGCACTGTGCTCGTATGAGGAGACTGGGGGCACTGTGCTCGTATAAAGAGACTGGGGGCACTGTGCTCGTATGAGGAGACTTATATGATGAGTCCAAGACTACCAAATTAATACTATGTGAGACTGAGGACACTGCACTCATATTAAGTGTCAGAGGCCACTGCTCTAATATAAGGAGGCAGATTGTACATCATCTTATGTTTGATGCAGGAGGAGGCTGAGGATACTGCACTGAGATTGTGAGGGGCAATGATATAAGTAAGATTGAGGACACTGTGGGTGTAAGGACATTGCGTTCACTACATCACTAAGATAAGTAACTTTCCTGATTATTGCTCACACCTTTTCTGTGTCACTGGCACTCAGCAGGCTTCGCTCTTCATCCTTCTCACAGCTAATGGAGGACACCAACTTCTCCATACGCCCCAACCAAAGTGATAAATCTTCCTGGGATGGGTCTAGATGTGCTGTAGCCTCCACAGCCTGATCCAGTCGCTGCAGGATGTCTGCAGCACTCTGAGATATAATGATATACCTGACCCGTAGAGTATCCATCTTTTCCTGGCAGAGCTGAGCTTCCTCGCCTAAATAACAACACACAAAGAACATACACTACTACAGCACACATATACCTTACAGCCTGACAGACATGTTCTAATCACAACCTGATCCCCGACAGAAACGTCTCCTAATCACAACCTGATCCCTGACGAAAACGTCTCCTTATCACAAGCTGATCCCCGACAGAAACATCTCCTAATCACAACCTGATTCCCGACAGAAACGTCTCCTAATCGCAACCTGATCCCAGACAGAAACATCTCCTAATCACAACCTGATCCCCGACGGAAATGTCTCCTAATCACAACCTGATCCCCGACGGAAATGTCTCCTAATCACAACCTGATCCCCGACAGAAATGTCTCCTAATCGCAACCTGATTCCCGACAGAAACGTCTCCTAATCACAACCTGATCCCTGACAGAAACGTCTCCTAATCGCAACCTGATCCCCGACAGAAACATCTCCTAATCGCAACCTGATCTCTGACAGAAACATCTCCTAATCGCAACCTGATCCCCGACAGAAACATCTCCTAATCGCAACCTGATCCTCGACAGAAACGTCTCCTAATCACAACCTGATCCCCGACAGAAATGTCTCTTAATCACAACCTGATCCCCGACAGAAACATCTCCTAATCGCAACCTGATCTCCGACAGAAACATCTCCTAATCGCAACCTGATCCCCGACAGAAACATCTCCTAATCGCAACCTGATCCCCGACAGAATCGTCTCTTAATCACAACCTGATCCTGCACCAAAATTTGTCCATTATTCACAATTTGTAAAACTCGCTCCCCAATGACAATTTTCACTGTTACCAATATTACGTATTTTGGCTTCTTTTTATTACAAAGAAATGGTTTCAGGTTTGTGAGTAGACATAATACACTTAACATTCGCTCATTGCTGAACTCATTAGGTTTGATGAACAAATCAAAACATTTTCTAATAAATTGAAGGAGGTGAATAGGGTCAGTGAGGCTACAGAAAGTGTCCGCTGATCACGGTGGATCTGCAGGAGATAGGAGACCCTCACTGAAGCCAACATTTCTTTTCCATGTTGTTGGTTAACCGTAGATTTTGAGGATATTGTTGTTTTATTTACATTGGTAACCGAGAGCATGTAATTGTCTCATAACAAGAACACTGGTTCAACCATACTTGCGGGTGTTGTCTATTTCATGCCTTAAACTGAATGGTCAGCGCACCCAGATAAATCTGTTAGAAGATGAACTTTCCAAACTAGTCTAAATTTTACAGCCCTTTGCTTTACTTGCCTGAAACCAGTTCAAGTATTACTTGACCCTTTTCCAGAACTTTTTCTAGATCTCCAGGCTTGGTCTGAATTTCTTTACTGAGATCCTGAAAGAAGAAGAACGGGAAGATACTATGTTATGGAGAAATCCAATGAGTGACAGGAAGTGCTATGGGCAGATAATTATTCAGCAATAATACATTTCAGAGTTATGTATGTATATACAAGTATATTTATTAATATTTTTAGAGAGATTTAGACAATATAAATACATGAGAACCAGTTTAATGAAGAGTCTTTTTGGAATAACATGGTCAGAAATCTGAGCTGTTTATAGATTAAATTGTTCCATTTATGATCAGATGGGCTCTTAGTGCAGTGACATGCACAGGTCTGTATAATTTCTGGGTATTTACTATTGTAGATATTACCTGCGCTTCTGTCTGGGAGTCTTTCATCTGGTTCATGGACCTGTTGGTTCTCCAAAGCTCTGTCAGTTGTCTCTCAGCAGCACTCATCCAATCGTGGAAGGCATCCAGCAATTCTTGAAAGTTCTGGGCAGCAGGAGCGATTCGCTCCAAATGTCGGTGTCTGTAACGAGAGTGGAGCTGTGGGGCTCATACGTCGCACTCAGGTGACAGCTATGTACTCATGTAGTGTGACTGAGAGTGAAGCGGATAAGGGTCAAAGAGAAATGGAGAGATAAGTGATTGATAAAGATCTTCAGCTGTGGATCCTGTAGGTCACATTGTGGACTATGGTAGACAACACCTGCAAGTACTATATGGATATAACGGAACCTGAATTCTGAGAAACAAACTGCTGAAATAGTGGTTTTATGATTGTGGTGTACCCAGGACCTGCTCTTTATACCCACCTGCCTTTTGCATTCTGGAGAAGAGTGTCCCACCGATCTTTCAGCTCCGAGAGAGGACTTCTCTGTTCCTTCTGCTCTGCAGCCTCTATGGGAAGGGGCTGAGATGCTGAGTTCTTTCCCTGTAATATTCGCTCTATTCTGGGCCTCCTCTCCTGCAACAACCTCTGGAGAAGCTGTGAAAGGAAAAGAACCCCAAACCCAATGACAATGTCACATGAAGAGAAGCTAAATGGAAATCTAAATTACATCACCAACACTCATCATTAATAGTTGGGGACCGGTTTTATATCTCCAACACTTCTCATTAATGGTAAAGCCATTTTTATATTTCAATACTTCTTATTAATGGTGGGGACCAGTTTTATATCTCTCACACTTCTCATTAATGGTTGTGACCAGTTTTATAACTTCAAATCTTCTCATTGATAGTAAAGCCAGTTTTCTATTTCCAACACTTCTCATTAATTGTGGGGACTGTGTCAAGTATCGTCTCCGCACTGATGGTCAGCTGTTCTCCTCTCTTGCACGCTGCGCATGCATGTGCAGTAAACTTTGCATCCCACTTCTTCAGTTTCCAGAAGGCGGTCAGCGTGCCTGACCGCCAATTACCGCCCACCTATCATGGCTTATCTCCATGGTTAATTAGCAGCCTCTGGAACCATTAGGGTGCCAGAGTATTGGTTCTCACACCTGCTCCAGCACCTTGCCTGATCCTGCTACCTTCTTGACTTCCCTTTGGTTTACTTTTGGTACCTTCTAGTTCCGCTAATTCCGGCTCTCTGACTCCTGGCTTGCTTTTGACTCTTCTTCAGATCTCCCCTTGCAGCGAACTCCCAAACTCCCTTGTGAACACTGAGGCTGCGTTAGACTCTGCACCTCCCAGCTCAGCAGTGCTAATACCAGCTAGTAACTTCTTCTAGTAACTTCTTTGCAGATCGTGACAGTATACTCTGGTCAAGAAGATGAGTGGTCAAGAAGAACCCTCCGCTAGAGATCTTCTGCTCCATCTTGCCCAGAGAGTGGACCAGCAAGAGTCTAATCAAGCTCAGCTTTTGCTGTGTCTCCAGGGGGTTGTTTCTCATTTGGACACCCTACAAGGATCCCTGCCAGCAAGCCAAGCAGCCGTGGAGGTCACAGTCTCCACTAGTGATGGGAAATCTAGTTCATTTTGAAGATTAGTTCATTCTGATCTAGTTCACACAAAAGATTAGTTCAAAAGATTAGTTCATTTCACTCAGTAGTTCATTTAGTTCATTTAACTCAGTTGGTTCAGTTAGATCACGGGCTCTGGAACTCTGCTGAGAGAAGTGATTGGAGATCTAGGGGTAAATGTACCAAAGTGCGAGTTTGCCAGCGTGTTTAAATCGCGGCAAATTGCGATTTTTTTTTAAAAAAAATGGAAATGTATCAAGCTGCGATTTTGACACTCATGTTCAAAATCGCTGGTCATCTCTGGCGATTTTGAGCGATGTAAACACTCCCGAGTTTAGCTAACTCTCCTGTGTTTGGCAAACACATCACTGTTACACTGACCTGTCATACAGCTGCCGGAGCTCCGGCAGCTGTTAAAATGTTAAAGAACAGATAAAAGTTGGAAAAAAAAAAAGCGTGAGGTCCCCCCGCTATTTATGCTTAACCCTAGTGCTGCCTGACTAGTGCTGGTCCCGTAAAAATCGGGGAAAAATTTTGCGTGGGGTTCCCCCGATTTTCACTTTACCAGCACTAGGCAAACCAGCCAGGGTTGGCGGCACTATAGCAGGGAGACGCGCAGCAGGGGTCCCCCTGCCATAATGACTAACCAACCCTAGTCTGTTCAGCGCTGGGCTGGATTCCCTAGGGAGTGGGGTCCGCTGAAAAAAACGAGCGGGCCCCCCCCCCTAGAAAGAACCAGCCCAGTGCTGATAGCACTAGGGCTCTTCCTACTACCCCTGGGCTGTGGGTAGTAGGGTAATACGGCGGTAAATAGTAGAAAAAAAACAAACTGACACCAATTTTGTTTGTGGAACTACAAGTCCCAGCCAGCCAGGTTGCCAAAAACAGTGTGGCCATGCTGGTGCTTGTATACCATTACAATTGCGTAACAATTGTATACAATTGCGTACAATTGTATACCATTACCATTGCGTAACCTGTATTTACTGTATTACAGGTTACGCAAGTAACACGCTGGCAAACTCGCAGTTTGATACATTTACCCCCTAATCTATTACACATACTGTAGGCATATATACTACATCTCATTAGATGAGTTATACTCCTGTTAAAATGATCAGATAAGTTTAATATGTCAGATCATTTTTAATATTTTAAAAAGGGCAATCACTTATACAAAAACTAGTAGTGACATGTTGAGCTCTGCAAAGTTAATTACATTTTCATCATTATTTTTTATTTCCATAATATGCAAATGAAAAAGTTCAGAGTATTATAAAGTGTCACTTTTTTGCTTTTAAAATTGAGATCAGTGCAAGCAGGATATAAGGGATATGTATCAAACCTTAGGGGGGGATTTTTACAGCTGTAAAAAGACCCCTATAGGCATCAAGTCACTGGGGGCAGGGCCAAAATGGCGCAATTCACAAAGCCCCGCCCCCCACGCCAATACCCCGCTCCAGGAACTCCCAGACGTAAACAACATAACATTGGCAATTATGACTAATCAGCTTCTGTCATTTATCTAGCAAGTCTATAAAATGACAGAAACTGATTAGTTGCTATGGGCAACGCTTCCACTTTATCTCTCTTGAAGGTTTAATACATCTCCCCTGTATATATGGTGCAGTAAACAGAATTACAGTATATAACATGCAGCACTCAGCAGTGCAGTGTGTCTGGAGCTGACAGGGAAGGGAATGTATCCTGTGACTCATGAGCTAAATGATCTGAATGATTGAAAAGATTCGAAAGAGTGGAAAGATTTGAAGAGTGAAATGATTTGAAGACTCGTATGAGTCACTGAGTGAAATGAACTAGATGAACTATTGAACTCCTGAGTGAGGAGAATGACTCATGACTCATAGTTAGTGATCAGCTCCAGAGTCTCACACAATGTCTGAGCACAGCAGCGCCACCTTTGGCAGTTTAGAGGTACTGACTCATGAGTATTAAATGAGAGAGCTGAATAGAAACAAAAGAGCCAGTGTGAAGGAGACAGTGAGTGCGGCTGCTGGAGCTGCTCGGCTTTATCTCTAACTCCTCCCACTTGTTTTACTTCCTGGGGAACTAATCTTTGTCAGAGCTGTGAACTAAATGATTTAGTTCACTTTGAAGATTAGTTAATTTGAACTAATCATTCGTGAACTACCCATCACTAGTCTCCACTACCGTCACAGCTTCCACAGTCAGTACATTCGCTTCCAGAGGTTTACATATTACTTCTTATGAAAAATTTGACGGAGACCCCAGGAGATGATGGGGGTTTCTTAACCAGTGCGTCATCCAATTTGAACTGGCTCCTGAAAATTTTGCTTCGAAACATAATTTCCCTCCTCACGGGCCCGTCTCTAACCTGGGCATCCTCCCTCTGGGAGAGGGATGATTCTATGCTCCAGAACTCTTCTCTCTTCATTGAGAATTTCTGGAAGGTCTTCAACGAGCCAGGCAGAGCCTCTTCTGATGGTTCTGGATTGCTGACTCTTCGTCAAGGATCCTTAACTGCTGGCCATACGTGGTACAATTTCGGCTCTAGCTTCTGAGCTTCCCTGGACTAATGAGGCTCTTGTGGCCACCTTTTGGAAAGGGCTTAATGAACAAATCAAAGACGATCTGGCCTCCCATGATCTCCCATCCAGCCTGACGAGTTAATCTCTCTCTGTATCAAGGTGGATATTCGCCACAGGGAGCGTACTCAGGAGAGGAATCGCTCTAGTCGACCCTTCCCCAGTCTGGCTCCTCAGTTTCTCCCTCTCCTATCCACTTCTGAGGAACCTATGCAACTAGGCCGTTTTTGCCTTTTTAAGGAGGAACAGGACAGACGCATCAGAAATCATCTCTGTCTTTATTGTGGAGAGTCTGGCCACCTTCTCTCTTCATATTCAAAGAGACCGGTTAACGCCCCATCCTAGGCGATAGGGGGGTCGTCCTAGGATCCAGGTTCCTTACTCCCTACTCCACAAGAGATGCCAAATTTCTTATGCCAGTATTCTTTTTTTTCTGGATGGTCCCCAGCAGTTGTCAGCCTTCGTGGACTCTGGATCAGCTGGAAACTTCATATGCGCCGAGTTGGCCTCCAATCTCAATCTCTCCATTCATCCTTTGCCACAGCCTTAGGGTCTGACTGCGATAGATGGTAACCGTGTCGCTTACGGCTCTATCGACCGCATTACCAGTCAGTAGGAGCTCTCCACTCTGAATGGATAAGTTTCCTAACTCTTCTTCAGTCCATAAACCCAATGATTCTGGGACTACCCTGGCTCAGGGCACATTCTTCAAAGTTCGACTGACTACGTGCTCAAGTCATCTCCTGAGGCCCTACATGCAAGCATCAATGTCTGTCTCCGATACTTCCTTCCAGGACTTTGATCTCTTGTCTGGCCTCCACTTCACATCCAATTCTTCCTGAGGCCTATACAGATTTCCTGGACGTCTTTAGCAAGACAGCCGCTGAATCTTTGCCATCTCACCGACCCTGGGACTGCCCCATTGACCTTATCTCTGGTAAAAGGATTCCCAGGGGCAGAGTATTTCCATTATCCTTATCAGAAACTCAGGCCATGGCTGACTACATCTCTGAAAACCTTGAATGCGGTTTTATTCATAAATCGACTTCTGCTGGTGCCGGATTCTTTTTTGTTAAAAACAAAAAGACGGGTCTCTCAGGCCGTGTATTGACCACAAATTAAATGCCATATTAAGAACCGCTATCCCCATCCTCTTATATCAGAGCTCTTCGATTGCATCCATGGAGCCCAGGGGGTAAATGTATAAAGGTCCGATTTTTTCAGTGTGTTCAAATCTCGGCAAATAACCCGTGATTTTAGTCCAAAGGTTCTCCAATGTATTAAGCTGAGATCTTTATCCTGATCTTCAAAATTGCAGGTCATCTCTGGCGATTTGCTGCGATGTCAAACTCTCCCATGTTGTCCTTATCTAGCTGCGAGATTAGTAAACACATCACTGTTACACTGTCCCTACCTATAGAGCCGCAGGTCCCGGCAGCTGTCTAAACTGTTAAAAATAGATAAAAGTTAAAAAAAAAAAGCATGGGGTCCCCCTGCCCGAGTACTATTAACCCTAGTGCTGCCAGCCTACTGCTGGTTACTTTAAAATCATAAGGGGTCCCCACCCCGATTTTCACTTAACCAGCATTAGGCAAACCAGCCGGTGTGGGTGGCACTATAGCAAGGGGGACACGTGGCAGGGGTCCCCCTGCCATAATGACAAACCAACCCCAGGCTGCTTAGCGCTGGGCTGGATTCCCTAGGGAGTGGGGTCCGACGAAAAAAAACGAATGCCTCCTCCCGTAGTTACAACTAGCCCAGTGCTGAAAGCACTAGGGCTCTTCCTACAACCCTGGGCGGTGGGTGTAGGGTAATAACGCCAATATAAATGTAAAAAAACATACAGGCACCATTTTGTTTTGTGGGACTACAAGTCCAAGCCAGCCAGGGTGCCATAAACATTGTGGGCATGCTGATACTTGTATAACTACAAGCACCAGCATACCCATGGCACTTTGAGAACCACAAGTGCCAACATGCCCTGACACCCACGGCTGGCTGTGACCTGTAGTTCCAAAAAATAAAATGTTAAATAAACCACTACAACCTGTTTACAACCACATACATTTAATAAAATTAATAGAACCCCAATAAAGACACTAAACACCCTTATTTATACCACATACTTTTATTAAAAATAATAAATTCCCAATATACTCACCACTGATGTTTTCATCTGTTGTCAGCAGCTTTTTATCCTAAAATGTCTGTTAACCAAGTCCCAAATGAATTTGCATCCAATAGTCCGGTTGACCAAGTCCAAAATAAATTTGTAATTCCCAAAGTCCGGCTTCAAATGTCCAAAAATTATTTGTAAATCCAAAGCCCTTGCTTGAAATTTCTTCTCTTCTTCTTGGGCAAAACGCCCCCCTTGTTGCTTGAAGTCTTCATTTCTTCTTGGCCAGGAAGGCCCCATTGTTGCTTGAAGTCTTCTTATCTTCAGCCAGAAGGGCCCCAGATTTGTAATATCCCATCCAGAACATGCTTGTGTAAAAAAAGAAAAAAGAAGAAGAGAGCCGCCGCAAACAGCTTCTACAGTGTATATTATTAGGGGTTTCACACAACAGCGTGGGAAAATCCCCTAATACTATAAATAGACCTAGCGCATGAACTAAGATCCTGCTGTTCAAGGAATGGTTCGTGAATTCTCCAGGATCTGGTCTCAAGTTCAAGACAAATTGCTACAATCCTCTAACCGACACAAACAATTTGCCGATCGCTATCGCAGAAGTAATCCAATTCTTCATGTAGGGGACAAGGTATGGTTATCCACCCGTAACTTCAAACTCAAAGTACCATCTATGAAGTTTGCACCTTGTTATATTGGTCCCTTCTGCATCTCACATGTCATCAATGCCGCTACTTACAAGCTCCGGATACCTTTCTGTCTCCGTGTACATAATCCTTTCATATATCCCTACTCAAATCCTTAATTCTTAATGAATTTTTTAAAAGTCAACTTCCTCCTCCTCCCATCAAGTCCATACTGGGAGACAAGTATGAGGTTGAACGTATCTTGGACTCTCATACCATTCGAGGTAAGATACAGTTTTTGGTCCATTGGAAAGGTTACGGTCCGGAAAAAAGATCTTTGGTTGACAAGAAACATCTATATACTCCCTGTCTTCTCTCCAATTTTCTCAAGGGTCAGTCTGCTAATTGTTCTGTTCTGGAGAGAGGGAAGGGGGTACTATCCGGCACCGTCTCCGCACTGACACTTGGTGCAAGAGGCGGTCGCCTGTTCTCCCCTATCGTCTAGCAATGGGATGCCTCTTCAGCTTCCTGTCGGTGGTCAGCGTGCCTGACCGCCAATTGCCGCCCACCTATCAGGGCTTATCTCCAGTGTTAAATAACAGCTTCTGGCATCATTAGGGTGCCAGAGAATTGGTTCTCACATCTGCTCCAGCACCTTGCCTGTTATCCTGATCCTGCTGCCGTTGTGACATGGAGGAGGACAGCTTAGGTAAGTATGTTGGGTTGGAGTGGGTTATGATGTGTCTGTGGAGTTTTGATATGTCTGGGGGGATTCAGTATGTGCCTGGGGGGTGGCATGATGTGTCTGGGGGGGTTGTATTGTGGCTGTGGGATGGCGTAATATGTCTCAGATTGGTGGCGTGATGAATCTGGGGAGGTGGCATGATGTGGCTGGAGGTGTGGCATGATGTGGCTGGGGGGGTGGTGTGATGTGGCTGGCGGATGAGGCGTGAAGTGGCTGGGGGATGTGGCTGGGGGGGTGGCGTGATGTGGTGTGGGGTGGCGTGATGTGGCTGGGGGAGGTGGCGTGATGTGGCTGGAGGAGTGGCGTGATGTGGCTGGGGGGTGGCGTGATGTGGCTGGGGGAGGTGGCGTGATGTGGCTGGGGGAGGTGGCTTGTTGTGGCTGGGGGATGTGGCTGGGGGGGTGGCGTGATGTGGTGTGGGGTGGCGTGATGTGGCTGGGGGAGGTGGCGTGATGTGGCTGGAGGAGTGGCGTGATGTGGCTGGGGGGTGGCGTGATGTGGCTGGAGGAGTGGCGTGATGTGGCTGGGGGGGTGGCGTGATGTGGCTGGGGGAGGTGGCGTGATGTGGCTGGGGGAGGTGGCTTGTTGTGGCTGGGGGAGTGGCGTGATGTGGCTGGGGGGTGGCATGATGTGGTGTGGGGTGGCATGATGTGGTGTGGGGTGGCGTGATGTGGCTGGGGATGTGGCGTGATGTGTCTGGGGAAGGTGGCTTGTTGTGGCTGGGGGGTGGCGTGATGTGGCTGGGGGAGGTGGCATGATGTGGCTTGGGGAGGTGGCTTGTTGTGGCTGGGGGAGTGGCGTGATGTGGCTGGGGAGGTGGCTTGTTGTGGCTGGGGGAGTGGCGTGATGTGGCTGGGGGATGTGGCGTGATGTGTCTGGGGAAGGTGGCTTGTTGTGGCTGGGGGAGTGGCGTGATGTGGCTGGGGGAGTGGCGTGATGTGGCTGGGGGGGTGGCGTGATGTGGCTGGGGGAGGTGGCTTGTTGTGGCTGGGGGAGTGGCGTGATGTGGCTGGGGGATGTGGCGTGATGTGTCTGGGGGAGGTGGCTTGTTGTGGCTGGGGGAGTGGCGTGTTGTGGCTGGGGGAGTGGCGTGATGTGGCTGGGGGAGTGGCGTGATGTGGCTGGGGGGGTGGCGTGATGTGGCTGGGGGAGGTGGCTTGTTGTGGCTGGGGGAGTGGCGTGATGTGGCTGGGGGGGTGGCGTGATGTGGCTGGGGGAGGTGGCTTGTTGTGGCTGGGGGAGTGGCGTGATGTGGCTGGGGGATGTGGTGTGATGTGTCTGGGGAAGGTGGCTTGTTGTGGCTGGGGGAGTGGCGTGATGTTGCAGCAGAATGTGGCGTGATGTGGCTGGGGGGGTGGCGTGATTTGTCTAGGGAGGTGGTGTGATGTGGCTTGGGGGTGTCGTGATGTGGCTGGAGGAGTGGTGTGATGTGGCTGGGGGGGTGGCGTGATGTGGCTGGGGGAGGTGGCGTGATGTGGCTGGGGGGGTGGTGTGATGAATCTGGGGAGGTGGCATGATGTGGCTGGAGGTGTGGCATGATGTGGCTGGGGGGGTGGTGTGATGTGGCTGGCGGATGAGGCGTGAAGTGGCTGGGGGATGTGGCTGGGGGGGTGGCGTGATGTGGTGTGGGGTGGCGTGATGTGGCTGGGGGAGGTGGCGTGATGTGGCTGGAGGAGTGGCGTGATGTGGCTGGGGGGGTGGCATGATGTGGCTGGGGGAGGTGGCGTGATGTGGCTGGGGGAGGTGGCTTGTTGTGGCTGGGGGAGTGGCGTGATGTGGCTGGGGGGTGGCATGATGTGGTGTGGGGTGGCATGATGTGGTGTGGGGTGGCGTGATGTGGCTTGGGGAGGTGGCATTTTGTGGCTGGGGGAGGTGGCTTGTTGTGGCTGGGGGAGTGGCGTGATGTGGCTGGGGGAGGTGGCTTGTTGTGGCTGGGGGAGTGGCGTGATGTGGCTGGAGGGGTGGCGTGATGTGGCTGGGGGAGGTGGCTTGTTGTGGCTGGGGGAGTGGCGTGATGTGGCTGGGGAGGTGGCTTGTTGTGGCTGGGGGAGTGGCGTGATGTGGCTGGAGGGGTGGCGTGATGTGGCTGGGGGAGGTGGCTTGTTGTGGCTGGGGGAGTGGCGAGATGTGGCTGGGGGGGTGGCGTGATGTGGCTGGGGGAAGTGGCTTGTTGTGGCTGGGGGAGTGGCGTGATGTGGCTGGGGGAGTGGCGTGATGTGGCTGGAGGGGTGGCGTGATGTGGCTGGGGGAGGTGGCTTGTTGTGGCTGGGGGAGTGGCGTGATGTGGCTGGAGGGGTGGCGTGATGTGGCTGGGGGAGGTGGCTTGTTGTGGCTGGGGGAGTGGCGTGATGTGGCTGGGGGAGTGGCGTGATGTGGCTGGGGGGGTGGCGTGATGTGGCTGGGGGAGGTGGCATGATGTGGCTGGGGGAGGTGGCTTGTTGTGGCTGGGGGAGTGGCGTGATGTGGCTGGGGGAGTGGCGTGATGTGGCTGGAGGAGTGGCGTGATGTGGCTGGAGGGGTGGCGTGATGTGGCTGGGGGAGGTGGCTTGTTGTGGCTGGGGGAGTGGCGTGATGTGGCTGGAGGGGTGGCGTGATGTGGCTGGGGGAGGTGGCTGGTTGTGGCTGGGGGGGTGGCGTGATGTTGCTGGAGAATGTGGCGTGATGTGGCTGGGGGGGTGGCGTGATGTTGCTGGAGAATGTGGCGTGATGTGGCTGGGGGGGTGGCTTGTTGTGGCTGGGGGGGTGGCGTGATGTTGCTGGAGAATGTGGCGTGATGTGGCTGGGGGGGTGGCGTGATGTTGCTGGAGAATGTGGCGTGATGTGGCTGGGGGGTGGCGTGATTTGTCTAGGGAGGTGGTGTGATGTGGCTTGGGGGTGTCGTGATGTGGCTGGGGGGGTGTCGTGATGTGGCTGGGGGGGTTGATTAGACCCATAGCACATTACATGACAGTACTGCAAACACAGGTCAGACGCGTATCATGTTACATAGTGTATTAATAACAATAGGCGGCTCCATTAGTTCATGATCTGACTCCCCAGAGAGAGACGAGGACAGTTTATTCACGGGGGTACAGAAGCAGAATGATAGAGAGTTATTACTGCTATATATTAGTTGTTTATTTTCATTTCACTCTGCATCCAGTGCAGATCTGTGACATATCCAAGGACAGGTAATATGACAACGCTGCCTGATAATTTGAATATTAGTCTGACAATTACAGAAAAGAAACAGAAGAAAACAATTTACTTAGTAAAAGTAGCAACATTGTTCAGAATATAAATAAAAGCTGTCTGAAGGTGGGAAAGCCCTATAATCCTCGCTTAGATCATCACGCGTCGTGCTGTGGCTCCTCAGGGGCACTTGTGGACCTATTTGGGTCTCACCGTATGTGTTATACTCAGTAGGGGCATCTCACAGAACACAGACATGGTGGAAGAAGCTGCATCTTGCTGAACATTAGTTTATTTGTGAAACGCGTGACGTTCAGATGTATTCTGTTACTCCTTCATGTTGCTATGTTCATATTACATACATTAGATTCATTACATACCATACATACATAACATATACTAGACACTAAATACATTACAGACATTTCTCCCCAGGTGACCAGACTCTAAAGAAGGGCGCACCAGGGAAAGGTGCTGTAATCACAGCATCCAATCAGATTTCAGAACTGCCCCAGTCTGATCTCACCTTCTGTTCCTGCAGCTGGGCCTTCACCACTTTAGCCTCAGAGGACGGAGGTTTCTGGGCCTCTGTCAGCTCCTCCAGTTCAGCCACCCAGCTGAGTACAGTGTCCAGGTTGTCTGGAGGTTCTGGCAGAGCGAGGGCATGCTGGGAAACCTGCAATCAGAGAGGTACAGACATGTGTGTTATTATTGTGTGTTGTTACTGTGCGTTATCACTTCGTGTTGTTACCGTGTGTTCACCGTGTGTTATCACTGAGTGTTGTTACTGTGTGTTATCACTGCGTGTTGTTACTGTGTGCTATCACTGCGTGTGGTTACCCTGTATTATCACCGCGTGTGGTTACCGTGTGGTATCACTGCGTGTTGTTACAGTGTGTTATCACTATGTGTGGTTACTGGGAGTTATCACTTTGTGTTGCTACCGCGTGTTTACCGCGTGTTATCACTGCATGTTGTTACCGTGTGGAATCACTGCGCGTTGTTACTGTGTGTCATCACTTTGTGTTGTTACCGTGTGTTTACCTTGTGTTATCACTACGTGTTGTTATCGTGTGTTATTACTGCGTGTGGTTACTGTGTGCTATCAATGCGTGTTGTTACTGTGTGTTATCACTCTGTGTGGTTACTGTGTGTTATTACTGCGTGTTGTTACCGTGTGTTATCACTGCGTGTGGTAACTGTGTGTTATTACTCCATGTTGTTACCGTGTGTTAACACTGCGTGTTACTACTGTGTGTTATCACTGCGTGTGGTTACCATGTGCTATTACTGCGTGTTGTTTCTGTGCTATCACTGCGTGTTGTTAACGATCCCACACTCTGGCTCTCCCTGTGATATGTATTATACATGTTACAGGTCACCCTATGGACACTGACCGTCTTGCTGAAGGAGTCCCATTGTCCCATTCGGTACTGAGTCTCTGTCTGGGCCTCTCGGCTGGTCTGGACCTGTGCAAATACATATATGTCTCATATGTGATAATAATATTCCACATACATTAAACCAGATCTTTACATGTTATCCTCAACCACTGTAACAGAACACGGTATTTACAGCTGATAATAACCATGAGGAGACTCTATTACATGCTTCACATGTGTGCTGTGTTCAAGTTATTATCACATTGCTCAGAGTGCGCCTGGAGATGCATCTCTCCGCTGACATGTGACAAAGCAGCGTCATACGAATGAGAGATGAAGACCTCCAGCTCTGAGCCGGGATCGCCCCTAAAATGCGCCCTTGGTCCCTTTATCTGATTTCCATAATCTAGTTCAGCAGACATCACGTACTCTGCATCGCACTGTAAAACTAGCTGTCCCTGTGCGCCACTAGGAGCGCCCTCACTCCACCCGTCAGATGGTGCAAGCTTCTGCTTCTCCGCAAACACCGCCATCTTGCTCCACAAACACGTGTCTCTTGTAAATCCTGGCACGTAGAGCGTCCAAAGCGGGGTCTGTGCTGCGCAGCGAACACTCTGTGCTCTGTACTAACCAAGAGAGAATTCATTCTGAAGTGTAGACGGTGTCTTAATATTCTGGATGGAATTTTGTATACAAACTAACACCAGTTAAAGTACAACTAAGAAAACTGATGATCAGATGTAATTTATTGTGTTTTTTTTTGTTCTTGAGATGTGATTGTGTCCAGGTAATTTTGGGCCATATACTTTGAGGCACACGAAACAGACGTAAATCAGGGATACGTGCGTCCGTATTCAACTAGGAGCGGACGTAAAGATGTTGGTGAATACGGATCTATGTCTGCTCTGCTCTAACAGACAATACACTGCAGGATACCTCCATATATATGTGGAATATCAAGTCTCAAAAGGATGCACAGAAAAAAGAGTATTCAATTAATGTCACCTGTTAATAATCTAGGGCCTGATTCATTAAGGATCTTAACTTAAGAAACTTCTTATTTCAGTCTCCTGGACAAAACCATGTTACAATACAAGGGGTGCAAATTAGTATTCTGTTTTGCACATAAGTTAAATACTGTCTGTTTTTTCATGTAGCACACAAATACTTGATAGCTTATTTTTACACTGAAATTTAAAGTTGATATTTGTGTGCTACATGAAAAACAGTCACTATTTAACTTATGTGCAAAACAGAAAACTAATTTGCACCCCTTGTATTGTAACATGGTTTTGTCCAGGAGACTGAAATAAGAAGTTTCTTAAGTTAAGATCCTTAATGAATCAGGCCCATAGTCATTAATGACAAAAACTTTTCAAAAAAAGTGTTTTTTATTTGATTCTCCCCATAAAATACAATTATTAGGATGTTCTTAATGTCTACTGTACATAAAATACATTGTTACAGCTGCCCCTGATTACAGACACATGTTCTAGCTGCATACACAGCCGTCATCACTAGTAATCAGCACTTACACCCGACCTGTAGCTGGTGCAAGTGATACGGTAGAAAACCACGTACTTCAGTACGTTTTGAATCTGACGCTGCTGCATGTGCTGGAGCTTGGCACGCACTTACTGTACACTGACTACGGGCATACACCCAGTCCCCTCCACCCCTGAAATCGTGGGCTGCAGTAAGTGTCCTTTGTGCTCGAAGATGAATTGCTGCTGCATTTTCTTGCATATCGTCCGGTTGTGGGTACGCGCAGAGCGATTTTATGCACAACACGGCAAGTATCGGCATCTATGTGCCTTAATTATTCAGGTCCTTTAACTCTATTTACCTCTATTGATATTGAGGAAGTGACATATACTGAGCAACAGAATCCCTGGAAACCTATATTAGATTACATCGCCCCCTTCCACAGTTATTCTGTGTGTCATATTGTATTTTGTACCAAATTACACAAAGCAAAGTTCGGTACTGACAGAAATTCCTACTCACACGACACATGTCTACATACTAACCAGACGGGGACTTTAACATCACTAGAGTTATTAGCATCCATAGATGGAGCTCTTCATATCTGGTAGACTACACATCCCTGGGATATTATATATCAGACGTGGATTACATTGCTGTGCTTTCAGAGTGGCAGTAGATACAGTATCTATGGTTACACTGCTGCGTAACATAACTGGCGCTATATAAATAAATGAAAATAATAACACTCTCCTTATTCTCTACGGTTTCCCATAGAAGGTGGGATACGCGACAGAATTGTTTCAACACACTGAAAGGTCCACACAGGTAATAGCCCACAGTCAATGTGCACCTACATAACTCACCGCACGGATGGAACAATAACTAAAAATATCCTTTTTGGAAAGTCCTGAAACACAGGGAGCGATGTGGTCCCTCTTATTCTTCAAACCTTCCATGATTACACGATTTACCTACAGTGGAGCCAGGAGTATAATGCTGCAAATTGCATCTTTACGCCCCGCGTCCTCGGTGTGCCCTGGTGGGTGAGGCTTGAGATACGTTTTATCTCATTACGACACACAGGCTGGTAAATGACTTCATGGAGAATTGCCGGCTCTCCCGGGTGTCTCACAGACATTCTATGTAATAAAACCGTGCACAAACCAGATAAACATCAATATTAACAAACCTGCTTCAGTTTCATTATTCCTTAAATTGTAAAAATAAAAATGAAACTACAAACCGACTAACTGACTAATTGTGATATGAAACACATGAGCTATGTATCATTGAGAGCAAACAAAAGTGACTTTGAGGCCGATCTATCGTACTGCCGGAGGAAGCAGGAGGCATTCGTATAAGAATAATAGAGGAATACATTACTTCATATCGTCAATAACCTAATGTAGTCTAACAAAGACCAAACGCTTGGTTGTCAGTGGGCAGTAATCTGTAATCTGACATAGGAGAGTGAATTTTATTTTTGAGAGGATTTATGGGCGCAAGTAATATAACCAAAATTAACTTCAGCCACCTCCTGGCAATGTAACACATACTTGTCCACTCTCCCGGAATGTCTGGGAGACTCCCAGGAGAGCAGGCAACTCTCCCACATCCTGCCCAATTTCTTAGTGAAGTGGGCAGGATGGGAGCCTCAATGACACAATTTGCAGTGAATTGCATCATTTTTGCCCCGCACCTGCAACAAAATGTCACTATCATCGCGGGGCGGGGCCAAAAAGACACCCTGCACGACTGCCCTCCCACAACGCCCCCCTACCGGAGGACATTATCGCAATCTCAATGTTGTAACAGAACCAGTATTAACGTCAGCCAGCGCCTACTAATGTAACAGAACCGGTATTAACCTCAGCCAGCTCTCCGGCACACTCTGTCAGCACTTTCACCGTCCTGGTGACAATGGGTTCCCCACTTTTATCTCCTGATGGATACTGTGTCACTTCCACTATCTCTGTGACAATGGTCTCTGTGACCTCTGTGACTTCCGTCACCTCCCTGGACGCAAGGGGCTTCCAAGACCAACTGCTTCCAGAGGCCCTGTCCAGAGTTCCTCTCTGTGGAGTCCATACATTCTCCATATGGTCTGGGGTGGACCTGGGTGTCCTTCTCTTGACTGCTGCATTCTGGACATTGGCGTCTGCATTGTTCTGTTTCGGCAGAGGGTCAATTCCTTGACTTTTGCTGGATGTCGGAGTCACATTTAATTCTTTCTCAAACACCAGCTCATTTTGTTTTTTCTCCACAGATATAGTGTTGGGATCGGCATTGTTCCTCACACTCGGGATGTCAATGAAGGATTCCTTTCTCATACAGCATTCCTTGAGAAACCGCTCAGACTTCCTACTCTTGTCACCCAGGCAGCTGGGTCTGCTGACAGAATTACCCATGGTGTGGGGAACCTGAGCTGCAAGGAAGTATCAGACATCAGGGAATGTGGTCCCAACCTGGAATATAAACAAGGAAACATAAATCTTAGTGAGATGGATGGATGAGAGACAGAGACATAAATGCATCAATGTTACTTTAACACTCTACCAGCAACAAAATAATATGGAATTACTTTATATGACATTGCACCAGGAAGGTACAAAATGAGGGAGAACAAGCCGGGAACTAGTTCATGTAAGAAATTGATTGCAGGAATGGAATGCAACTTTTTATGGGCGGTAAAGTGCACAATGGTTAGCATTGCTGTCTCACTGCACTGGGGCCATGGGTTTGATTCTGACCAGTTCTGTTTATCTGTTTGTGTGGTAGAAAATTTAGACTATAAGCCCCATTACAGCAGGGAATTACATGAATGATAAGTTCTATACAGCACTGTGTAATATTATGGTGCTATATAAATTATAATAAAGTTACAAACACATAATACTCATTTGTTTACAGACTATTATTTTCAGTAGTAAAAAAGGGACATACAAAGTAGATAAAAAAAAAATCAGCTTTGGTGACCAAGAAGAGGGAATATGACTCAGGGTGGAGATTGGGACAGTTGCAATGACGTAACAGTGTGAGCAGTATAGGTGGGAGTAGGGTAGGTGTGAGGGTGTACCAGTGTGAGTAGTATAGGTAGGAGTAGGGTAGGTGTGAGGATGTACCAGTGTGAGTAGTATAGGTGGGAGTAGGGTAGGTGTGAGGGTGTACCAGTGTGAGTAGTATAGGTGGGAGTAGGGTAGGTGTGAGGGTGTATTAGTGTGAGTAGTATAGGTGGGAGTAGGGTAGGTGTGAGGGTGTACCAGTGTGAGTAGTATAGGTTGGAGTAGGGTAGGTGTGAGGGTGTAGTAGTGTGAGTAGTATAGGTGGGAGTAGGGTAGATGTGAGGGTCTACTAGTGTGAGTAGTATAGGTGGGAGTAGGGTAGGTGTGAGGGTGTACCAGTGTGAGTAGTATAGGTGGGGGTAGGGCAGGTGTGAGGATGTACCAGTGTGAGTAGTATAGGTAGGAGTAGGGTAGGTGTGAGGATGTACCAGTGTGAGTAGTATAGGTGGGAGTAGGGTAGGTGTGAGGGTGTAGTAGTGTGAGTAGTATAGGTAGGAGTAGGGTAGATGTGAGGATGTACCAGTGTGAGTAGTATAGGTTGGAGTAGGGTAGGTGTGAGGGTATACCAGTATGAGTAGTATAGGTAGGAGTAGGGTAGGTGTGAGGATGTACCAGCGTGAGTAGTATAGGTGGAAGTAGGGTAGGTGTGAGGGTGTACCAGTGTGAGTAGTATAGGTGGGAGTAGGGTAGGTGTGCGGGTGTACCAGTGTGAGTAGTATAGGTGGGAGTAGGGTAGGTGTGAGGGTGTACCAGTGTGAGTAGTATAGGTGGGAGTAGGGTAGGTGTGAGGGTGTACCAGTGTGAGTAGTATAGGTGGGAGTAGGGTAGGTGTGAGGGTGTACTAGTGTGAGTAGTATAGGTGGGGGTAGGGTAGGTGTGAGGGTGTACCAGTGTGAGTAGTATAGGTGGGAGTAGGGTAGGTTTGAGGGTGTACTAGTGTGAGTAGTATAGGTGGGGGTAGGGTAGGTGTGAGGGTATACCAGTGTGAGTAGTATAGGTGGGAGTAGGGTAGGTGTGAGGGTGTACCAGTGTGAGTAGTATAGGTGGGAGTAGGGTAGGTGTGAGGGTGTACCAGTGTGAGTAGTATAGGTGGGAGTAGGGTAGGTGTGAGGGTGTACCAGTGTGAGTAGTATAGGTTGGAGTAGGGTAGGTGTGAGGGTGTAGTAGTGTGAGTAGTATAGGTGGGAGTAGGGTAGGTGTGAGGGTCTACTAGTGTGAGTAGTATAGGTGGGAGTAGGGTAGGTGTGAGGGTGTACCAGTGTGAGTAGTATAGGTGGGAGTAGGGTAGGTGTGAGGGTCTACTAGTGTGAGTAGCATAGGTGGGAGTAGGGTAGGTGTGAGGATGTACCAGTGTGAGTAGTATAGGTGGGAGTAGGGTAGGTGTGAGGGTATACCAGTGTGAATAGTATAGATAGGAGTAGGGTAGGTGTGAGGATGTACCAGTGTGAGTAGTATAGGTGGGAGTAGGGTAGGTGTGAGGGTATACCAGTATGAGTAGTATAGGTAGGAGTAGGGTAGGTGTGAGGATGTACCAGCGTGAGTAGTATAGGTGGGAGTAGGGTAGGTGTGAGGGTGTACCAGTGTGAGTAGCATAGGTGGGAGTAGGGTAGGTGTGAGGATGTACCAGTGTGAGTAGTATAGGTGGGAGTAGGGTAGGTGTGAGGGTATACCAGTGTGAATAGTATAGATAGGAGTAGAGTAGGTGTGAGGATGTACCAGTGTGAGTAGTATAGGTGGGAGTAGGGTAGGTGTGAGGGTATACCAGTATGAGTAGTATAGGTAGGAGTAGGGTAGGTGTGAGGATGTACCAGCGTGAGTAGTATAGGTGGGAGTAGGGTAGGTGTGAGGGTGTACCAGTGTGAGTAGTATAGGTGGGAGTAGGGTAGGTGTGAGGGTGTACCAGTGTGAGTAGTATAGGTGGGAGTAGGGTAGGTGTGAGGGTGTACCAGTGTGAGTAGTATAGGTGGGAGTAGGGTAGGTGTGAGGGTGTACCAGTTTGAGTAGTATAGGTGGGAGTAGGGTAGGTGTGAGGGTGTATCAGTGTGAGTAGTATAGGTGGGAGTAGGGTAGGTGTGAGGGTGTACCAGTGTGAGTAGTATAGGTTGGAGTAGGGTAGGTGTGAGGGTGTAGTAGTGTGAGTAGTATAGGTGGGAGTAGGGTAGGTGTGAGGGTCTACTAGTGTGAGTAGTATAGGTGGGAGTAGGGTAGGTGTGAGGGTGTATCAGTGTGAGTAGTATAGGTAGGAGTAGGGTAGGTGTGAGGGTGTACCAGTGTGAGTAGTATAGGTTGGAGTAGGGTAGGTGTGAGGGTGTAGTAGTGTGAGTAGTATAGGTGGGAGTAGGGTAGGTGTGAGGGTCTACTAGTGTGAGTAGTATAGGTGGGAGTAGGGTAGGTGTGAGGGTGTACCAGTGTGAGTAGTATAGGTGGGAGTAGGGTAGGTGTGAAGGTGTACCAGTGTGAGTAGTATAGGTGGGAGTAGGGTAGGTGTGAGGATGTACCAGTGTGAGTAGTATAGGTGGGAGTAGGGTAGGTGTGAGGGTATACCAGTGTGAGTAGTATAGATAGGAGTAGGGTAGGTGTGAGGATGTACCAGTGTGAGTAGTATAGGTGGGAGTAGGGTAGGTGTGAGGGTGTACCAGTGTGAGTAGTATAGGTGGGAGTAGGGTAGGTGTGAGGGTGTACCAGTGTGAGTAGTATAGGTGGGAGTAGGGTAGGTGTGAGGTATACCAGTGTGAGTAGTATAGGTGGGGGTAGGGTAGGTGTGAGGATGTACCAGAGTGAGTGATATAGGTGGGAGTAGGGTAGGTGTGAGGGTGTACCAGTGTGAGTAGTATAGGTGGGAGTAGGGTAGGTGTGAGGGTGTACTAGTGTGAGTAGTATAGGTGGGAGTAGGGTAGGTGTGAGGGTGTATCAGTGTGAGTAGTATAGGTGGGAGTAGGGTAGGTGTGAGGGTGTACCAGTGTGAGTAGTATAGGTGGGAGTAGGGTAGGTGTGAGGGTATACCTGTGTGAGTAGTATAGGTGGGAGTAGGGTAGGTGTGAGGGTGTATCAGTGTGAGTAGTATAGGTGGGAGTAGGGTAGGTGTGAGGGTGTACTAGTGTGAGTAGTATAGGTGGGAGTAGGGTAGGTGTGAGGGTATACCAGTGTGAGTAGTATAGGTGGGAGTAGGGTAGGTGTGAGGGTGTACCAGTGTGAGTAGTATAGGTGGGAGTAGGGTAGGTGTGAGGGTGTACTAGTGTGAGTAGTATAGGTGGGAGTAGGGTAGGTGTGAGGGTGTACTAGTGTTAGTAGTATAGGTGGTAGTAGGGTAGGTGTGAGGGTGTATCAGTGTGAGTAGTATAGGTGACATGAAGTTATCAGCATTGGGTACTTGAAGAAATCAGTGTTGTGGACAATAAGGGAGATTTACAGTGATTTGAGGAGAAAAGAAGGAAGATCATAATGTCTGTGATAGATGTGTAGAGCGTTATGTACATCCATGTGGGATCAGCAGAGACACAGTTGGTCACATGAGACAGTAGTGAAAATGAGATGTCAGGGGAGCAGAGGTAGAGTTCGGGTGTCTAGAGGTGGTACTGGAGGCCGCGTGTGCGTATACTTTCCCCAAGAGAAGTACAATGAGAAAAGCAGAGGTCCTTAAAGCAGAGCATTGTGGGACCCCAACAGACAATGTGAGTAGAGGGGAGAATGTGCCAGAGGTAGAGACACTACAGTAGCAATTGGAGAGGTCGGAAGTGAACCAGGAAAAACTATGGGCCTGATTCATTAAGGATCTTAAATGAAGAGGATTCTTATTTCAGTCTCCTGGACAAAACCATGTTACAATGCAAGGGGTGCAAATTAGTGTTCTGTTTTGCACATAAGTTAAATACTGATTGTTTTTTCATGTAGCACACAAATATCAACTTTAAATTTCCGTGTACAAATAAGATATCAAGTATTTGTGTGCTACATGAAAAAACAGTCAGTATTTAACTTATGTGCAAAACAGAAAACTAGTTTGCACCCCTTGCATTGTAACATGGTTTTGTCCAGGAGACTGAAATAAGAATCCTCTTCATTTAAGATCCTTAATGAATCAGGCCCTATGTTACAAACATCAATGGTGTGAAGGGTGTGCAGGTCAAGAGGGTGATAAATAGTGTGTAGAGGTTCAGGGGGGATGAGTATGACCCCTAGACTTGTTGTAAGCAGTCCCAGAGGTTTGTTAGAGACAGAAGCCTGAGAGTCGCTGTAAGACGAGAAGGGGCAGTAATACAGCCGGTTGTACACAAGTACCTCAAATAGTTTGTCTTAAACAGAAATAGACTGATATATAAATAACTGAAATAAACTGAAATAAACTATTCAAGAATTTTTAATATTGAATTACAGTAAGGTACAGTGCAGCTGCTTTATCTCAAGTGTCACAAATTTATGTTTTGTATTTTTATTTAAGGTTGTTGCACTTATATTAATGCTTTGTTGTATAAATTGTGCTTATATGGTGCAAGAAACTGTCCGTTATTGTTGTACTTGTTGCTATTACACAACTCACAACAATTAAGTATCCTATATCAAGACATGGTCACACCCACTCTGAACAGGGTGCTGACGACATCAAGCTAAGGGCCACGTTATAATGTGTGTGACAATGCCCACAGGGCCACGTCTAGCACTTCTGAAGGGATTGCCCAACCCCTGGCAAAACACCCTTGAATTACCACCAGTGTGAATGGGGACAAGCTGCCAACTGAGGGCTGGTGGGACAGTCCCTCAAATCATTGAAGCTGAGTTATCTATGGGTGAAAAGCAACGGTGCAGGTGATAAGGCTTTTATCTCAGTAATACCTGTTCCATACTTCCTTGCAGCACAGACCCCGCCCAGGAATACCCGACCCCCGCTGAGAAACACCCACTTTCCTCCGAGAAAGTTCCACTTTGGAGCAAAACTCCAACCGGCTATGGAAGCCCGTTTCCTTTTACGGCCTTTGAATGGGGAGAGTTGGGAGATAATCCAATCTCACAATGGCGATAAAAGATTAAAAGAATTTTGAAAATGCTTTATTTTTTAATACAGCATTTTTTTTCATGAATATAGGTTTATAATTATATATTTTGAATTGTTTTGAATAAACTGTTTTTAAACTTATGTTTTAGTGCTCAGTTGCCTCTGACAATAGATTTTTGTTAACATGCGGCGATAACTGATTTTTTGTTATCACTGCAATACGCAGTCTTATTACTGCAATCGGCACTGTCAGTAAATATTTATAAAGCTGTTGGTAACAATATGCTGACATGTGGGTGCAGCGAGGGTCAGTAGACAGGTGCCCTCCCCTACAGATGCCCATGACTGCACACACACAGGGCCGGCGGATAGGCAGGATCCCTAGATCTGGTCAGGTGATGCTGCCATATGAATTTCACAATGAGTGGAAAGTTGTGGCTGTGTAATGCAGATCATGTAGGTGCCACATTTTGATAAGCATCAAGGCAATCTGCAACCAATTCATTAACCTCAGACTGAATGTGAATGAGAAAGATGGACCTCCCCAGAGCGGCAGCTGTTCTCTTTGTTGCTGAGTGTTAACTTCCAGTAACGCAGAGGAGGTAGAGCAGACAAGCCATCTGTCGGCACGCAGGAACAACAGTGGGCATAATTTGGGTATTCCTGGCATGATAGAGACGCATTGCTCGGGCAAGCACGCCTGGGAAGTTATTTTACTGCTGAAAGGGAAGGACAGTTATTATAATCAGTGCTGAGCATTTATCCTGTTGTAATCCCAGAATAAAGGAGAATTGTCCCACGGTAAAATGAGCTAACACGCTGTTAGGAAGAATGGATCAAATTCAACACCTGGCATAAAGCCCTTTGTTCCTACGGAGGACAGTTATGGCGGCCAGAACACTTTGGTCACAGATCGCTGCTCAAAACAGGAATACATAGAAATATCACATCCCAAAATAAGAATTACACAAGTGTAAAACTTCGTCTTACCTCCAACATGATCTGACCCCTGGACATGATCATAATACAATTCTATTACACTCTATACAGACATAGGACACTACACCTCCAACATGATCTGACCCCTGGACATGATCATAATACAATTCTATTACACTCTATACAGACATAGGACACTACACCTCTGTTAGAGTGGAATTGTATGATTATTGATTTAATATCTATCATGTGCTAAGCTTTAGAAGCTAATATGTTATGCTATGACTTTAAGAGAAATTAAGCAGATATTATTTTCAGTTTAAAAAGACAAATTATTCAAGGTTGGCCACGCAGCGCCATGTTCCCATCAACGAAAACATTCCAAGAACATGTAGCAACGTTCTTGATAAGATAAAACCCAAGGACTCAAAGATGGGGGCAGCACAAGGATATTGGCAAAAAGCCTGGAAAGAGATAACACACAAAGAAGAAAGAGTTGTTTGATCTTTGATGTAAAATTAAAATATATATATTGTTAATTGATTTTCTCTCATTATTTTACTGTCTTATAATTGGTTGTTCAGAATCTATACCCCTAGACTTACATGTATAAAAATAAGCGCTGAAGTGGTCTCAAATTGGAACAGAATAAAAGCTGCTCAGCATTATATCATACAGGTGTTGAGTATTTTCTGTTCACCAGTCAACTGAAAACAAAGAAAGATCTGACTGACATTGAAGGTGCTTGATAGAAGTATCGGTGAACCCCGATACCCCAACACCTCCAACATGACCTGACCCCTGGGCATGATCATAATACAATTCTATTATACTCTATACAGACATAGGACACTACACCTCCAACATGACCTGACCACTGGACATGATCATAATACAATTCTATTACACTGTATACAGACATAGGACACTACACCCCCAACATGACCTGACCACTGGGCATGATCATACTACAATTATATTACACTATATACAGACATAGGACACTACACCCCCAACATGACCTGACCACTGGACATGATCATACTACAATTCTATTACACTATATACAGACATAGGACACTACACCCCCAACATGACCTGACCACTGGACATGATCATAATACAATTCTATTACACTGTATACAGACATAGGACACTACACCCCCAACATGACCTGACCACTGGACATGATCATAATACAATTCTATTACACTGTATACAGACATAGGGCACTACACCCCCAACATGACCTGACCACTGGACATGATCATAATACAATTCTATTACACTATATACAGACATAGGACACTACACCTCCAACATGACCTGACCACTGGACATGATCATAATACAATTCTATTACACTGTATACAGACATAGGACACTACACCTCCAACATGACCTGACCACTGGACATGATCATAATACAATTCTATTACACTGTATACTATACTTACCAACTTTGAATAGTTGGTTTCCGGGAGCCTGCCATGGGAGGTGGGTGTGATGGGGGCGGGGCTCCAAAAATGTGCGTAATTTTGGACCCGCCCCCATGACGTCATGACACAAACGCGTCATTTGACAGCGGGGGGTGGGGCCAACAGCCGCGATTCACCGGGAATCGCGGCTTTTGGGACCTAATTCTGCCCACTTCACTAGGAAGTGGGCAGATCAGGGAGATTGCCACACTCTCCCGGGAGTCCGTGAGACTCTGGTAAAATACGGGAGTCTCCCGGACATTCTGGGAGAGTTGGCAAGTATGCTGTATACAGACATAGGAGACTACACCCCTAACATGACCTGATCACTGGACATGATCAAAATACAATTATATTACACTCTATTTTCTTGTATGAAAATACTGACATTAGACCCTACTCTCCTGCAATACCCAGGAGACACCAAAATTTCACACCCCTCTCACTTCCCTAGTAAATTGGGCAGGGTATGATTGTGTCATCATAGTCCCGCCGCCCACTGCGCAAAGATATGTTTTGTGGCATTATAATGGCAAGTAGGAATTAGACTTATCTGATTGGACAAGAGGTTCTGACATCCAGGTAATATTGTTTTCTATTTACCATACATAGTAATGGCCACGTTAACTGACCGAACAGCTCCGTCACTACCAAGGCTGACACCTATTAGTAGCATTGCTATCAAATGATTGTAGTATTATTATTCATGGTTGTTTTGGAGCCGCACATGGTGTAATATTGGGCAAACTGCATGAGTGGCCTGTCTGTCAGAAGTGTATCAAAAACACATATTTAACCTAATTTCCAGTATTATAAATACATGTGATACCCATGAGAACGGGTTAACGTGCATATTTAAGCTATACGCTCCTTTTACATGTTCAATAACCCGCATTTTACATTATGTACATTTACCATAATATGAGTAAATAAATGTGCACGGTTCTCACATATTGGACTATTTAGATACCAACTTTGTAGTTTTGGTTTTACTGGCTACAATTACTTGTTTCACCGCATACGAGGCTTCCATCCTGTGGTCAGGAAGCGGGAGAATGGCCTGCTCTCCCGGGAGTCCGGGAGACCTACCCAGAATTCGGGAGTCTCCCTGACATTCTGGGAGGATGCATGATATATATTTATGTATGTATGTGTATATATGTATATATATATATATATTAATTATAGAACAGGGACAGATTTTGCTTACACATATACTAAGAGATTCAGACAAACAAATCCAGTGAAGGGGAGGTTTGTAGAACAATGTAAGCTATTTTTTTTTTTTTTTAAAAATGATGGTTTCCTATGTAAATGTATAAGCATCATTTCATAAACAGTGCTGAATTTTTTTCCAGGACATTACATTACTTCCTGTCCAAATCTTTACCTCAGACTTTATTATGTCCCCACCTCATCCTACCACAATAATCTCTCTGATAAGAAATACTTCGGGGGGGGGTTACAGTGTAGGGGGGCACAGCAAAGGGTATACAGTACCTGGAAGTGGGGGATTTGCCATTAGATACAATGGCGGACACAGTATGATGACGCCCTTTACCATGTGATCTCTGTAGACCAATAGGAATAGAGTTGCGGCAGCCATTTTGAAAGAGAGTCCTGAGGTGATGTAAGAAAGGCGGGAGATTGAGGAACAGGCTCCAGAGTCACAGAGATGCCCTGGATGTGTGTATACATCAGTAATGTGTCCGAAGAGCTTGCAATCTATGCTTGTTCTGTGCTGAGGAGCCTCTGTCACATATTACAGGACAACTGTACCTCAAATTGTACCCTCTGGGGTCATACAGAGAAAGAGGAACTGTACCCCGATTTTATCATCTTCTGGGGTCATACTAGAGAACTGTACCCCGATTTTATCATCTTCTGGGGTCATACTAGAGAACTGTACCCCGATTTTATCATCTTCTGGGGTCATACTAGAGAACTGTACCCCGATTTTATCATCTTCTGGGGTCATACTAGAGAACTGTACCCCGATTTTACTATGTTTAGGGGTCTTAATAGAGAAAGGGGACTTGTAACTTTAATGTGATCAACTCTGGACAATCACATGTTTTTGGTCTGACCAAGTGAAATAGACCTGTACCCCTAAGTGTATCAGCCTCTTGGGTTCCATTAGGTGATATGTGGCAGCTGTACCCTGATCCCAGTAACTTCTGATGTCTGATCCAAGTGACAGCGGAGACTAATAACAGATTCTGTGAGTGATAATGGAACTGTATCGCTATATTAGAGCAGGAGCGTAACATGGCGGGTCTCCTGCACAGGTACATAGTGCACTGTGGGGGGGGGGTCTCCTGCACAAGTACATAATGCATTGGGGGGGGGGGGGTCTCCTGCACAAGTACATAGTGCACTGTGGGGGGGTCTCCTGCACAGGTACATAATGCATTATGGGGGGGGGGTCTCCTGCACAAGTACATAATGCATTGGGGGGGGGGGTCCCCTGCACAAGTACATAGTGCACTGTGGGGGGGTCTCCTGCACAGGTACATAATGCATTATGGGGGGGGGGGGGGTCTCCTGCACAAGTACATAATGCATTGTGGGCGGGTCTCCTGCACAAGTACATAGTGCACTGTGGGGGGGTCTCCTGCACAAGTACATAGTGCACTGTGGGGGGGGGGGGTCTCCTGCACAAGTACATAATGCATTGGGGGGGGGGGTCTTCTGCACAGGTACATAATGCATTGGGGGGGGGGTCTCCTGCACAGGTACATAGTGCATTGTGGGCATGTGTCCTGCATCAGTCTTCATAGTGCTTAAATCGTTACGTGCTGACCCACTGAAGTGATTGGGGACCGTTCCTCGTCGCACTGGAATGGTTATGCTCCGAAGTTGCTGAATGCAACTTTTTTTAATGAATTTGCTGACCTGATGGGTACTGGGGAGGACACACATTACACATCACCTCAATGCTACTATGTCAAACTAGACATAAAGTCACATTTCCAGATAATATATTTGTGTTGCTGGCAGAGGTTTTTTGCAATCATTCTCCTTTACAACTGATGGGGTTCCCACGGACAGGCACCTCAATTCTTGAGAAACTCCTGTAGAGTCACTTCCAGCACTCGGTGCCAATGTAAAGCTGATTGGTGGAGGACTGTTAATGTGGCAGTCGTCCAATCAGCTTTATTGACACCTAGGGCCTGATTCATTAAGGCACAGAGGGGCATATTCAATTATTCAAAAGTTCAGCGGCAGTAAAACTAGTACAGTTAATACAGTAAAATCTAGCTGGATTTCAGCTTGTGGCTCAGGGAGCTGCGAGCTGAAATCCAGCAAATAAATTACTGTATTAACTGTTTTTCCGTGCGGACCGCGGGATTTTCGGCGTTTCCGCAGACAATTGAATACGCCCCAGAAAATGAACATACTGTGTTTTTTTTTAAATGCATGCTAGTGGATCACTTTTTAATACAGATCTAGTGCACTCTGCATATAAAGCAATTGCCGTATTGGGACAGACACAACATACTGCGGGATATGAACAATATGGGGGGTATTCAATTGTTAGCGAGATCCCCGGAAAACGAGCGCTCTAAAAATATTAGCGTTAATACGGTAATTACTCGCTGAATTTCATGGGAGCTGCGAGATGAAATTCAGCGAGTAAACTACGGTATTTACGCGCATATTACCGTATTAACGCTAATATATTTTGAGCGCTCGTTTTTCTGGGGATCTCGCTAACAATTGAATACCCCCCTATATGTACAATATAAAATCTCTGCAGAACACGCCAGAAAAAGTATTCCATTGTCATCACCTGTTAATAATATAGTTAGTTTGTTTTTTATCATCATCATCGTCACCATTTATTTATATAGCGCCACTAATTCTGCAGTGTAAACCCACGCAAACACGGGGAGAACATACAAACTCCACACAGATAAGGCCATGGTCGGGAATTGAACTCATGACCCCAGTGCTGTGAGGCAGAAGTGCTAACCACTGAGCCACCGTGATCCCCCTCATTTATTAGGATGTAATTAATGTCTACATAAAATGCATTTTTACAGTTGCTGCTGATTTCAAACATGTTCTAGCATGCCATCTGACATCACTAGTAATCGGCACTTACACCCGACCTGGAGCTGGTGCAAGTGATACACCTGTCCAAAGCTTGAATTGGACACTGCTGCGTGCACTTAAGCTTGACACAACCTTAATGTACATTGACTATGGGGCATACGCCCAGTTTTCCGTGCCTGAAACTGTAGGTTGTTGTAAGTGTCCTTTGCCCTCAAAGATGGATTGGACATTGCTGCGCTCACGGGCGTATGCTCCGATTCTGGGCATGTGCAGAGCGATTTTACGCAACTATGGCAAGCAGCCGCATTTACATTCCTTAATGAATCAGGCCCATTGTGTGTACTGAGCGAAGGACCCAGTTCTCCATAGTGTCCAGCTGCATGGAGTCTCTTTCACTTTTGCTAATTTATTTAATCAGTTGTGTTCTTTACAACCAGATTTGTGCATTTCAAGGTCATTGTTAGTCCCTTCATACCATATGGGATATTGTCTGTCAGGTCTACAAGAATCCATCTGCTTTGCTGATTGTTTCCATCATGCTGCGTGAACTAGGAATATTGTCAATGGTTTTTTCTGTTGTGAAAATTCTACATTTGAAGAATAGATATGTCTTGGATATAAATGAAAGTGAATATTTATTCAACATTGCCATTTAAGAGTATACACTTATTATATCATATATCATTGGTTGGAACAAATTTCTTCATGTGTGGTTCATCACTTAATGTTGATATATATATATATATATATATATATATATATATATATATATATATATATATATATGTTTATGTTTTAATGCTGATGTTTATTTATTAATTTCAAAAGAGGATGCACTAAATTCAAGAACATCATTACTGTACAGGGTCCATATTAAGTAGAGATAAATCCATCTTTGTTCAGTAAACAGAGACAGACCAGCACAAGTTTAGAAAAACATATTCAACATTTAATAAAGTATAACATTTATTACAGAATCATGTACTTTATACTTTATTAAATGTTAAATATAGTTTCTAAACTTGTGTTGGTCTGTTTATGTTTATTAAACAAATATGGATATACATAAATATATAGTTCATATAAGTATATAGTTCTCCCCGTGTTTGTCTGGGTTTCCTCTGGGTGCTCTGGTTTCCTCCCACACTCCAAAAACACACTGATAGGGTTAATTGGCTGCTATCAAATTGACGTGTGTGTGTGTGTATTAGGGACTGATGTGAGTGAGTTCTCTGTACAGCGCTGCGGAATTAGTGGTGCTATATAAATAAATGATGATTATATATATATATATATATATATATGTACATCTATATAATTAATTGTTGTATAGTACTGAGTGACTTATAAACAGGTTCCCACCTCAAGTCATCAGTTACTGCTAACAGGACAGGTTTTCATGATAATCTGCTAAATTATATAGCATAGTGGGAACAGCGTGACGGGGATATTGATATCAGCATTGGCACAGCCAATTATAGTTTTGTTCTTCTTGGCTTATTATTATATCATAAAAAAGAGAGAAGGAAAGTAGCAGAACTGATAGTGCTCAGATGATCGAGAGATTGTTAAGCATAAATCACACCCTCTGCGGTACTTCATATACTGACCACGCCCACAGCATGCTATTTGTCCCTGCATTTCATGTAAAACAATCTGATTGCCTTATAGCATATATCTTCCTTCTGATTGGTCCATGCGGTCACAGCTCCCGAGGCTGCGCACGTAGCATAGTTGCCCAAACTCATCATCATCTATTTATATAGCGCCACTAATTCCACATCGCTGTACAGAGAACTCATTCACATCAGTCCCTGCCCCATTGGAGCTTACAGTCTAAATTCTCTAATATACACAGACAAAGAGAGACTAGGGTAAATTTTAATAGCAGCCAATTAACCTACCAGTATGTTTTTGGAGTGTGGGAGGAAACCAGAGCACCTGGAGGAAACCCACGCAAACACGGGTAGAACATACAAACTCCACACAGATAAGGCCATGGTTGGGAATTGAACTCATGACCTCACTGCTGTGAGGCAGAAGTGCTAACCACTGAGCCACCATGCTGCCCTATCCTATCTCGGTGCATTTGGATATTTAAAGTTTATTACAACGCACAGAATTCTTTACCAGGTGTGATATATAATGGGCTGGGGGAGGCTGTGCTGTATATAGTTTTATCTGGAGCTTGTTATGTTTTACAATAACCGCTTTGGTTTGTATGCTTGGAATCAGGACCCTATAATGTATTCTACTGTTCAGCAGTATAAAAGTATATTTGAAATGGAAAATATTGCACTGTAAAATTATATTTCCTTTTGCAGTAATTATTTGGGATGAACAATGTTGTGAAATGTAATCTGCAGCAAGAAAAGCAGAGGTAAGTAAATATTTGACACTGCACTGTTATACTGCCTATAGCACAGCGATGGGCTCCGAGATTTCACCTGCGCTACCAGCACCTTCCCTTTTTTTTGTCCGTGTGTAACGTTCGTGTAAAATCCCTGCTGATATGTTATTATTGATAGGTCTCTTATTTTTTTAATTAAATGTATTTTTTTACATTATTACTGACATTAAGAGTAATGTGTGACTTTTATGAAGGTTAGAGGCCCTCCGAAGTGTATCAGGTTACTCTTAATTGATCTAGAAGCACCAAACATACAACTGTGGCTTCCCTGAGCCTTCATTTCCTCTATATATTTATACCACTTTCACCAAAATGCTGTATGTCAGTAAATTGTTATACATTCATCAGAACAGTCGTGAGTATCCCTGGATCCAAGTTCCCCAATCTGGGGGGAGTGTTTTATTAATTTGTATGCTAGATGTATTTATCAGTATTGTGCTTATTCTGTATGTATATACAGCTACCAAGTACCACTTCTCTATCTCTGTATGCTGGAAGTAGTTCTCAGTATCTGTTCTTATTCTGTATGTGTAGACTGCTACACAGTACCACTTCTCTATGTATGCTGAATGTAATTCTCAATATCTGTGCTTATTCTGTATGTATATAGAGCTTCACAGTACCACTTCTCTATGTCTGTATGCTGGAAGTAGTTATCAGTATCTGTTCTTACTCTGTATGTGTAGACTGCTACACAGTACCACTTCTCTATGTATGCTGGATGTAATTCTCAATATCTGTGCTTATTCTGTATGAATATAGAGCTTCACAGTACTGCTTCTCTATATCTATAGAAAGACCTTTAAGTGTACATACTAATAGTGTAACAGAACCACCTATGGGGGAATATAGTAATAGTGTAACAGAAACATCTATAGGTGAATATAGTAATAGTGTAACAGAAACATCTATAGGTGAATATAGTAATGGTGTAACAGAAAGACTTACAAAGACCTATAGGTGAATATTGTAGCAGGGTAATGGAAAGACCTATAGGTGTATATACTAATAATGTAACAGACCTATAGGTGAATATAGTAATAGTGTAACAGAAAAACTTGTAGGTGAATATAGTAATAGTGTAACAGAAAGACTTACAAAGAACTATAGGCGAATATTGTAAGTGTAACAGACCTATAGGTGAATATAGTAATAGTGTAACAGAAAGACTTACAAAGAACTATAGGCGAATATTGTAAGTGTAACAGACCTATAGGTGAATATAGTAATAGTGTAACAGACCTATAGGTGAATATAGTAGCAGGGTAATGGAAAGACCTATAGGTGTATATACTAATAATGTAACAGACCTATAGGTGAATATAGTAATAGTGTAACAGACCTATAGGTGAATATAGTAATAGTGTAACAGACCTATAGGTAAATATAGTAACAGGGTAATGGAAAGACCTATAGATAAATATAGTAATAGTGTAACAGAAGACCTATAGTTGGATATAGTAATAGTGTAAAGGAAATACCTATAGGTGAATATAGTAACAGGATAATGGAAAGACCTATGGGTGAATATTGTAATAGTGTTACAGACCTATAGGTGAGTACAGAGGGGTGTTTAGGTGGATCAGGTAATAGTGGTGTTCGGTGCTTCGGTGGTACAGGAGAGCTGTGCGAGGGCTCTGGGTGGGGGAATACAGCGGTTAGAGCCATGGAATGTGGGTGACCATGTGATAGTGACCTTTTGCCGCAGTGAATGAGCGGTACATGGAGGTGTATTCACATATACATGAGACGTGTGATTATGATGCATACAGAGGTTAGCCCCTGCCCATTATAGGGCCTTTCAATGACCGTAAGCTCCATCACGGATATGGCAGAGACGCGACAGAGAGTGCGTCCTACACACCTATAATTATACACAGAACATACATCATATCTGAAAAGAAATCCTTTGTTTTATAATACCAGAACATGTAATGACAGATATCCCTTTTCATGTACAAATAAAAGATAATATATTAAATAAACAATGTAGCTTTTGCTCTGTTACAATTATGACATTTTTGGAACATAATAAATATGTTATCTTCTGCAGATATATAAGTTTACCTGCAGATTTGGGGGTGCAGTTTGCCTGGAATCCTCCTTTAGAAGCCACCTTCTCGCTCTAGTGTCTCCGAACGCTGCACCTGCCGCTCTCCAGCCTCCCAGGCAGCTCACCATCTTCTCACCAAGACCCACACTCCAAACTTTGCCTGGAAGTCACCCTGCTGTGCGATGGTCAGAAGTTTAATCCAGATCCCAATGCGAGTGACCCTCTGCTTCCCTCCAGGGAATATATCTGTAGCTTCTCCTCCCTTCCCAGACAAACTTTATGTGCCAGGCTGAGTGTGTCTGTTTCAAACACGCGGGATTTGTATTGTTCTCCAGTCTCTTTATCCTGCTCTGCTGGAGTGATGGGAGCGAAGGGAGGAGGGAGGAGAGCTGAGGACATGAATATGTGCTCTGAGTGCTCCAGGAATAAGCTGTAAGCTCTTCAGACCAGGTGCTGTGTCATTGTATTATATGCTTCGCATGAGTGGCTCATGAAGGGCAGGGCTGCCATACTACGGTAAAATGTACAACGGTCACATTGAGAGAGAGATACATCATATTGGATGTCATGAGGTCCCGACAGCTGTACATTGTCTCAATACGTTCATCACAAATTATTTCTTATTTTACAATTTAGATTTGACTTTTATTCCCTCCTAAAATTCTGCATTGATTGGGATTAACCCAATCACTAATATTACTGGTCAGTGTGGGTGGGCACCTATAGATGCTATATTGACCATCAGTGTTATATATGATACTTCTGATTAAGCACGCTCTTTATCTGATATGCAGATACTCACTTCTCTTACAAGGTATCAGATAGACCTGTGATACATTTAATGAGATGAACAGAACATGGGGAAGGAACGTCTTGGCAGGTCCGGCTCCCTTTGTCCTTTCACCACGTCTGTATGGCAGCAGGTTTGTGCACAACCCCACACTGCAGAGGATTGTGCATCCTATGTCTGTGGTCTAGTGTTAGGGGTTTGTGTTGCATTAAATTGATTGATATTGATATTGAATTGAGGAAATGACAGTACAAGGCGATAGGGATACACAAAGTTGTGTAGGAATTTTGCACGCATTTTTTGGTATGATACACCATGTCGCAGCACTGCATAGTTTGCCATCTTTCTTTGGCTTTGCCATTCTGGGGGATGAAATTCTGTACTATGGGCCTGATTCAGGGTTGATACAAAATGAATGCTATGGTGTATGTGCGCCTGTATCCAGAGAATATGTATCATCATCATCTATTTATATAGCACCACTATTTCCACAGCGCTGTACAGAGAACTCACTCGCATTAGTATCGGCCCCATTGGAGCTTACAGTCTAAATTCCCTAACATGTACACAGACTGAGAGAGACTAGGGGCAACATAATAGCTGTCAATTAACCTACCAGTATGTTTTTAGATTGTGGGAGGAAACCCATGCAAACACGGGGAGAACATACAAACTCAACACAGATAAGGCCATGGTTGGAAATCGAACTCATGACCCCAGTGCTGTGAGGCAGAAGTGCTAACCACTGAGCCACCGTACCTCCCATGACCGAGATATGCCACCGTTATTCTCAGAGACATGATACAACTCGCTACTTTAACATATTATTCTTAAGTCAGAGCAGATCGCACATAAAAAATGCTGACTATTGGAAATGTACATTGCTTTTTAGAATTGTACCAAACAAATTAGCAGTTTTCTAATAGTTGAAAAAATCAGGGAAACAAATAATTTAGAAAGTTTCCATTGTGTTAAAAACAAATCCTATTTGCAGAGTCCACGGCTGCAGAGTAAGCGTACACAATGTCACCGGCCGAGTACAACATAGCTTCATTGTAATCACAATAATAAACCCTTCCAGATATTCGCCTTGCGGGAAGCTACATGCATGATCAATTCCGCGTACACAACATAAACCTCGCTGCCGTAATGCTGACTTGGTTATTATCTCCTGCCCTGTACGAGGTGCAATAGATATGGCTGAAAACTTGTAATTACGCCATACTTGCCTACTTTCAGTAGGCGACATCCGGGAGGGGGCGGGGCATCGCAAATCGCGTCGATTTGGCACCGCCCCCACGAGTAAAATGACATTTTTGTTGCGGGGGGCGGGGCCATAATGACGCGATTCTCAGTGAATCACATCATTTTGACAAAGGAATTCCAGGATGCGGGAGAAATGCCAGCTCTCCAGGGAGCCCGGGAGACTGACCTGCATTTCGGGAGTCTCCCAGACTTTCCGGGAGAGTTGGCAAGTATGAATTACACAAACCTCCGGGTATGAATGAGCCCCATCTGTGTGTACACGTCTTTACTGTACATAGGCTACATACCTCCACCCTTTCCCTCCCCCTCCTCTTAAGTTATAGGGGGTCGTAAGTGTTGTATACGTTTAGGTATGAATTCCGCACAATTGCATAGCTTGTTCTGTGAGCATGTGCAGTGTGATTCCACTTAACATACGCTACACAAACTAACTCATGTCCAACTCTGAATCAGGTCCTATGGCTGTAAATTCTGCACGTGGCGGAGATGGCATGGTGACAGTGTAAACTCATTCTGCTTTGTGGTGTCGTTGGAGTTTATGTAATACTGGAAGAGTGTGGGTGGAACACAAATAATAGAGGATCAGGTGGAATATTCTACAGTCCTGGAAAGACGTAAGTCTCAGAGTTGTGAATGGGGTAGTGGGCTACTGTGACTTGTGATTCACCTTTGTCTGGCAGGTGGAAATATGTGGGAAATACAGGGCAAAGAGAGGAAGTCTCGGACGGTCGCAGTGTTTATTAGGAACTCTCACTTTGTGAATGAGAAGGCGCCTCTCGGGCCTTGGCCTGCCGCTGAGCTGGAGTAATGGGAGCGGAGGGTGGATGAATTGAGGGAGGTATAGTGCTGGGGTAATGTCACAGCATATAACACAAGGAGGGGGGGGGGGGGGATGTTTTGAAGAGATTTTTTCTGAGCTCCCATCTTATCCCTCCCCCTGTCCCCACATGCTTCTTAAACCCCTCTAAGTTTCCTTGACAACAGAGCGCAGACGGTGGCATCATAGGAGTTAAACCGAGCTCTCGTATTGTGGGTGGGGGGAGGGGAAGGAGACCCCTCTATCTATATGGAAATATATCACAATGCGACCTGCGCTGTCACTGAACCCTCCATGTGCAGAATCAGGAAACAGCTTGGAAATGCCCGCGCTGTCTGTCTAATGTACGTCTTCATCACAATGGTTCTGATGCTGACACCTCTGTCTGAGGAAATCTGCCAGATTAGTCTGGAGCAGTCTGTTGTCTTCTGCTACATAGTGGCCTCTCAGTACCCATTTACCAAGCAGGGAAACTATAACAGTGAAGGGAAATTAAAACCTATATGAGCAAGGTCCTGATTCCATGGGATAAATATATCAAGCCTGGCCCCACCACCTGTAAATTGTAATCCAGGCGGTGGGGCCGCCCGTTGCCACTTTAAAAGCGGCATTTTTACTCTGGCCATTCCAAATGACGTTATTTGTGAGTTTACACATTTCTTGCTATCGCATTTTACATGTGGGGCAGATTAAAACTGTCGGATACAGTGCCTGACGGTTATAAAATAAACACATGGCTTGAGCTTGTCGGTTTAATGCTATTCGGTATTGTTTTGTAGTTCTACACTGTGCTGGCTTTTAAAGTGCCGATAAAACCTACCACACCCTTTATTTAGTACATTCTACAAAATGACGGCTAGAATCTGATTGGTTGCTATAGGCAACATCTCCAGTTTGTCAAACCCGCGGCTTGATAAATTTACCCCCAGTAGATCTCAACAACAAGCCCAGTTGGAGTTATCCTGACATAAGTCACTGACAATTGTATATAATAGATGAAGCCAGCAACATCTCTGACAATGATGCCGATCTTTGATTGGCCACTAACAGACATCATTCTATACTGAGAAAGTATCCTCTGGGGGCGGGTGGGGGCTCACTTATTGTGCTCCATTGGGAAATTTAGTTTCACAGAGTTTCTCTGAGCAGTCCTGCTAAAGGTTAGACACATATTTCATAATATTTAGAATATAAGTCACATACTACTTGGGAATTTGGACCATCTCATTTAAGAGCAGTAGCATTGCCATCCGTTGCCCAGTAGTCAACTGTCCCTGTTTTCTCGGGTCAGTCCAAGTTTTTAGGGATTTGTCCCTTCAAATTACTGTATTTTTCATTATTAACAAACCACCTTAAAATACCTTCTTTTCTTCAACACAATTCTTATTCTTTGGGCTTTATAAGTTACTGTTTATTTTAAAAGAGTGTACAATGCAAAAAATATGTTGTAATGAAGTTGAGGGAAGATGATATGGGGTTGTAGGTTGTGTGTTATGTGCTTAGATGCTCCAGGCAGCGTAGTAATGATCGTACCAGGTGTAATCTGTCCCGCTCAGATCCCGGCATACACAGCTCCTACTCTGGCAGATATAGCTGTCGCTCTGACAGACTTTGCAGATTAGTGGACAAGTGGCGTGTGACAGACGGGTGGCATTTACTCTGTAATACCCAGCAGGTGCGCAGAAGGATTTGTCTTTTCTTTATAAATGAAATAAGTGACATATTTAACAGAAAGATGTTTCATCTAGGCTGCCCCCTCTCATCATCCCATATATGACTAAAAACCATCCACATCTACAATCCCCGTTCTCTATCAAGAATTCACCCTGTCAGTATATCAAACAAAACCTAAATCTGACCAGCACATCTAAATACTATACTGGATGTCTCCATATTCAGCTCTATATGTTCCCTCTACCATTACTGAGCTAGATGGTAAGCTCTGTGACAAGAGCCCTGTTTCCACATTGTAATCTTCTATGTCATTAGTTTTATTTTGCCTCCACGTTTATGTAGGTACTGGTGTACAGTACAAATGCAGGTTACAGATCACAGATTACAATCCCGGCTTACGTTGGCACTAGACACCTAAGGTACATTCTCCCCATAATTGTAAATATTTCCCACCACGCGGTGCTTGTTTTTCCTGCCTCGCTGGTCCTGGTTAATTGTCACTGCTCGGCTCAGTAGTCCGCCTCAAACTCTGCGATTTTGTTATTATGACACCTCGGTTGACATTAAGGATTGGAGAGGTCAGTTTTGTGGAACATACATGCAGGGAATCCTAGAGACAAGCAACAGGCTGGGGAAGGACACATAGAACCAGGCAAAGGGAATTTTTTTATAAATCCTGAAGGCCAGGTCCCAGACAAGTGCAGAGGACACTGGGAAATCCTCTCTTCTGTTCACACAATCTGCGGCCAGTGGGAAGGTTATTTCTGACATTAGCCCCGCATGACAAGAGCCATTGTCAGGCCACAATCAAACAACCTTTGGCATTGTCCAGCTTACCACTGCTCTGACCTTCCAGCCAGGGAAAAGACGGAGGGGAGAGTTATTACTGGGAATAGGGGAATATGCACAAAGAGACAGTGAGTTGAGCAAGACAGAGAAAGGGAACAGGATGACAAAGGCTCAGACTTGTAATGAGAATTTGGATTTCATTCTAATCAGGCTCAGAATTAATTACTGGGCTGTGGATTTAATTAATGACCAGTGTCCAGGGTTAGTTGTCAGGCACTAGATTTAGTAGCCATTTTGTGAATGTAATTATTGTTGGGTTATAGGATTAGTAACCAGGCCGGTGATTCAGTGCGCTATGCATTTCATGTAGTAACCGGATCTCCTTCTTTTCCACTGTCTGATTTCGGTAAATTATTTGTCAGGAGATTTGGCATTTACTGTCACTGAGGCTGCGTCTGTCAATAGCAAGTACTCACATCAGAGGAAATCAGTGGGCCTCATCTCCGATGACAGTGTGCGCAGCGATTTGAGCGAGTGCATCTAGATTTCTGCTGCAGTGCATGGGTGTCCCGAGCAAGGGTGCATTTTATGGGACTTCCTTGCTGTGCTGAGGGGTGCACCGCTATTGTCACTTGATTTAGTGTTAAGCATTTTGCGCCTTACAGTTGCCCTTGGCCAGGAACGCCCCTAAAAACATGCCGTCTTTGCACCTTTATCTTATTTCAATAATCTTAATCCTCAGACTGAAGTCTTGTTTTTACACTGTGCCAAAAAATTAAGCACATGTGTTCTTTGCCTGTCCATCAGCCACTGCAAACGTCTGCACCTCTTGCAAAGTCATATTATCTCTGAGTCTTGCTGTCGGTCTCTGTGTGTATCTGTGAGTCGCTGTCACTCAGTCTCTGTGTGTATCTGTGAGTCTCACCATCAGTCTCTGGGGCATATTCAATTAGGGTTCCGATTCGCGGTATTACGGTACCGCAATAACGCGGATTTTCGTACGCAACCCTATGGCCTGCGAACGAAAATCCACGTTATTGCGGTAACGCAGATTAAGTTCGCGGCCCGTTCCGGCGCGATCCCGCAAACCGGAACCCTAATTGAATATGCCCCCCTGTGTCTATCAGTGAGTCTCACCGTCAGTCTCTGTATCTATCATTGAGTCTCGCCGTCAGTCTCTGTGTCTATCAGTGAGTCTCGCCGTCAGTCTCTGTGTGTATCTGTGAGTCTCGCCGTCAGTCTCTGTGTGTATCTGTGAGTCTCACCGTCAGTCTCTGTGTCTATCAGTGAGTCTCGCCGTCAGTCTCTGTCTATCAGTGAGTCTCGCTGTCATCAGTCTTGATAAAGAGGGAAGTCTACATTCACAGTGTGTAGTGTGACCTGTGCTGGGTTACCCAATAACACTATAATCTAATTCTGTCATCACACCAGTTTCATTGACCTAGTTTAACTTTTTTATTTACTAAAATGTTTTAATATATTATAGTACATTACCTGGTAAATACGTGTACAATCTGTGAGCTGAGGTGAAGACATACTAAACATAATGAGCCTGCTTCAAGTCTGAATGCAACTTGCGGGGTGAAACAGAGCAGGGAACTCCAGCGGAGTCCACCATATTCAGATCTGAGTGTATCTCAAGGTGCGCTCTACCTAAACGTTACTTGCTGTATGTAGACAGACAGAGCAGACTGCAGTATGTGCAATGTAAGGTAACATCAGAATGTATAAAACAACTCTTAACAGTATATTCATTAATAAAAATATGGTTTGTTTAGAATTTTTTTTTATATATACAATTATATTTTTTTTACATTAAACACACAAATCAAGATCCTATAATGTGTTCTGTGTATACAGTGTGATTTTATGCTCTCTTACTTCCATACATGTCATGTGCTAGCTAATGGTACACATACGTGTACTTTTTCAAACAAAAGATTATGTCGTTCCAGCCACCACTTACTCCTGCCCTGTAGCTGGTGCATCTGATACGGATGAAACTATGAGAAACCCATTACTTGAATGGGCCGCATCTGTGACGGACTGCCCTCGGCACGCCCTTACTGTACATTGCTATGTTAGTCCGTCCCCCGTTCCGCCCTTCAAGTCATAGGCAGTCGTGTCGTTTGCATTCGGACATGAATTACATACAGTTGTGTTTATTGGAGTAAAGTCCGTTTCTGAGCATGGGCAGAACATTTCACGCAAGACACTGTACACGAACGAACTTGCGTCCAAACATGAATCAGGCCCCACTTATCCATATAGTAGCATATTGTTAATGTTGTCCATTCACAGACGCATACAGCAAGTCCAACTGTGCATCCACGGTGTGGGATCTGCAGGGCTTACTTAACTATCACATTTGGCCAGTCCCTAAAATTCATTTAAACTCCTTAGCTTCTTATTTATGTTTCATATAAATCTTGACATTTGGGATCATCAGTGCTACTTTTATTTTAATTTGTTTTATGAAGCACATACTGATATCTATGCAAATTGTCCATTTTGTGTAGCTAGTTGGAGCTTGGGACTTGATCAGAAGAACCAATTCAAAGGAGGTGCGGTGCTCTGCAACACTGGGAGCGCCTTGCTCATTTTAAATATTGCATAGTTCGATTTGTCCACCACCACATACAAAATGTTCTCACTCAACAATTTACACCATTTTGTAGTAAGAATCCAATAAGTGCGCTTATATAACGGGCTCGGTCCATAAATAAAGCTTTGTTATAACGGCACTTGTAGACCTCTTGTATAGCATTCCATCCCCGCTGATTAGGGTGTGTACTACAGTAAATGATGTTACATCTGTTTACACATCTTGTTTATTAAACAAAGCATATCATCCCTATGTTAACAGTGTGCACAGCACCACTTACTTTGTGAGACTAGTACAACTGCTATAAACTATTATATCACCTTAAAAAGCAAGGTTCATTTTGTCCATTTAGTCCCACTTTGAAGTTCTACTCTGCGCATATTATTAGTGCACGATGACTGGTGACAAGTGGCATTCCTGTCTACTTACCTGTAGGAAGCCATCATTCAGGTCAGGGAGAGATGCCTCCATCATCTGTAAACACAGCCAGAGGGATCGAACCTGATCCTGTACCTCTGTCCTCCACACCCTCCATAACTCCCTGCTGTTTTTCCTGTGAAATAGTAATGTGGACACATCACAACACGGAACATAGCTGTCAAACACAGGACAGTACTCCCCATTGTGGACTAAATTGATAAATAATACAAGACTATCATGTACTTTATTTGAAAAACTGGTAAAAACAGTAGAAAAATATAGACTATTCTTTCTGATGTCATTCTTTACTGAAATAAACAATATGCTTATAGAAACTTAAATAGACAACAGCTTTATCATAGGTACATGGCTGCTGATGAGACGTGACTGGTGAACACCTTAATCATAGGGACATGTCTGCTGGAGATATGTGACTGGTGGACACCTTTATCATTAGGGCATGGCTGCTTTAGAGATGTGACTGGTGGACACCTTTATCATAAGGGCATGTCTGCTGGTGAGACGTGACTGGTGGACACTTTTATCATAGGGACATGTCTACTGGAGAGATGTGACTGGTGGACACCTTTATCATAGGGACATTTCTGCTGGAGAGATGTGACTGGTGGACACCTTTATCATAGGGATATGTCTGCTGGAGAGATGTGACTGGTGGACACCTTTATCATAGGGATATGTCTGCTGGTGAGACGTGACTGGTGGACACCTTTATCATCGGGACATGTCTGCTGGTGAGACGTGACTGCTGGACACCTTTATCATCGGGACATGGCTGCTGGTGAGACGTGACTGCTGGACACCTTTATCATCGGGACATGTCTGCTGGTGAGACGTGACTGCTGGACACCTTTATCATAAGGACATGTCTGCTGGTGAGACGTGACTGGTGGACACTTTTATCATAGGGACATGTCTACTGGAGAGAGACGTGAGTGGTGGACACCTTTATCATAGGGACATTTCTGCTGGAGAGATGTGACTGGTGAACACCTTTATCATAAGGACATGTCTGCTGGTGAGACGTGACTGGTGGACACCTTTATCATAAGGACATGTCTGCTGGTGAGACGTGACTGGTGGACACCTTTATCATAGGGACATGTCTGCTGGTGAGACGTTACTGGTGGACACCTTTATCATAAGGACATGTCTGCTGATGAGGCGTGACTGGTGAACACCTTTATCATAGGGACATATCTGCTGGAGAGATGTGACTGGTAGACACCTTTATCATAAGTACATGTCTGCTGGAGAGACGTGACTGGTAGACACCTTTATCATAAGTACATGTCTGCTGGTGAGACGTGACTGGTGGAGACCTTTATCATAAGGACATGTCTGCTGGTGAAATGTGACTGGTGGACACCTTTATCATAGGGACATGTCTGCTGGAGAGACGTGACTGGTGGACACCTTTATCATAAGTACATGTCTGCTGGTGAGACGTGACTGGTGGAGACCTTTATCATAAGGACATGGCTGTGGAAATTCATCTTTTTTTTTATAATTTTTTCAACAATGTTGGTTCTCTGTGTGTTCTCCTGAGACTAAAACAGAATATTGTAGTCTGAGAGATAAAGCTCATCCAGCCTCAAGTTGATGTATGCAATCGCCTTGTGCCTTCTGTTATTCGCTGGAATAGCTATCTAATTCTACTAATCCATTCATAATCACTTAATGTGCAATTTGCATGAATCTTGCCATGTAAATAAGCATCTCTTATATTGTGCTAGCTAACAAGTATGTGGATGGAAGAGACAATATGAAATAAGGTTCTGGGAATATTTGTGATGTGAAATTCTACTCTCTCAAGATCTTTCCATAAACTGTCCTAGTCTACAATGGCCTGAACTGGAATAATAAATCAACACTGTGGCATCATATTGTCAGTGGTGGATCCCCACAGCCCCAGCAGCACAAGCCTAACTTTAATTTGCTCTATGACGCCGCCAATCAAAATGGGTTAGGGGGTTGGGCCAATTGCACTGGGGATAGGGCCAACTGTGGCCGGCCAATAAGAAAAAATTAGGGGAGTGATTGTGGTACATCGCCCCCCTAAAAATTAAGTCCAGGTCTGCCCCTGCATATTACCAACTCCACAAAACTCTCATACTGAAATTGGCAGTTTTGGGACAGATTTAAAACGCTGGTAATAAATAACCCTATTCAGAGAGGGGATGACTAGCATATTTGACTTTGTGGGCCTACAGGCAAAGAGTCCATTATACAACAGCATCTGTCACATCTTTATGTTATGGTACTGGTGGCTTCCAGGGGAGAACCATTTGGCTGGGGTAGCAAAGACACCACCTCTGGCCAAACCACAGTCCAAAGAAGATGGACAAGTTGAAGTCCCTTAGTTTGAGAAGATAGAATCGTGAGGAACAAAGTTGAATTTGATGGGTTGGAGATGGTAGAATTGTAAAGAATGAAGCTGAAGTTTATGAGTTGTGGAATGCAGAATCATGAGTGCGAAAGTTGAAGTTGATGAACAGGCAAATAAATCAAGACTGTTTGAAGAACCAGTAAAGTAATTACATGTCAACTTTGCAGGTGCAAAGCTTAGTAGGAGTGAAGTGCTTATAAAGGATGTATCCAGGTTAAGTCTCTTAGTGCTAATTCACTTGACATTTAGCAAAGTGCTTATTGCAGCAAGTGAAAAAGAATGTGCAGTTGTCAGTGTTGACCTGTTGTCTATAGTTTATATTATGGCAGATCTTCTCCGTTTACATTAACATCCTGGCATTGGATGGAATATAGACGCAGGAAATATCTTGCCCAACGAAGGGGCTCAGGGTCTTCAAAGCTGTTTTTTTTATCACATTAATATCACTTCAAGAATAAAAGTACATGCCTTGTTTCATATTCTAATTAACACGATACAAAGCTTTGTATGTTAGGCTGCTGGTCTGATCATCAACCCACAGAACTAGATGGTCGGATGTTTTCACCTATAGCAGCCGCCTTTCCCTTATAGCTTGTTGCGCTCACCGGTACTCAGATGCCCCAAGGACTTAGCTCCAGATGTAGTGTGGGTTGGTAATGCAGACAACAGCGGCAGGCCAGGAGACTGGGTAGAAAGCAGTGGGTAGTCAAGCGGTAGCCTAGGTCAAGGGTCACAGGCAAGCAGGTTTCCGCAGGACAGGGTAGAGCAAACAGGAGCAGGTTAGCAAGACTGGGTCAGAAACACTATAACCGGCAGTGAGGCTCAGTCCTCACTGCCTTAAATACATAGAGCAACCAATCAGGGCTAAGCCCTGTAACGATACACATGCCTGGATTAATTAATCAAAGCCACATTAATCAACCCACGGGCTGGGGAGATTTCAGTGCCTGCTCCCGGCTGTCCTGTTTGCCGGGGCGCGCTGTGCAGGGAATCAGCGTCCGGCTGTTGTCTTGGCAAGGGTCGGACCAGCTGGCGGAAGGGACGTCCCAGTCACTAAGGAGACGGCCGGGACACTCAGTGGGGTAATAGATGAGTCGCCCGTGGCCGCCGCAGCTCCTAACAGTACCCCCCCTTGAGGAGGAGTCAAAGAACCCCGACACCCAGGTTACTTAGGGAATTTTTTGAAGAACTCCTTTAGATGTTTTGTAGCATGAAGTCTTCCTCGCGGAAACCAGGACCACTCTTCCAAACCGCGATTCTTCCACTACAGTAGGAAGGTACCTGACCCTGCACTCTCTTAGAGTCGAGAATCTTCTGGATGATATACTTCTGCGGTTTGTTCCAATCCTGTACATGAGAACTTGAAGGCTGAGATTGGTCTGGGTATAACACAGGCTTAAGAAGAGAACAATGAAATGTGTTAGGGATCCTGAATGAACCAGGAATTTTCAACCTGAAAGCTACAGAATTAATCTGCTTAACAATGGCGAATGGACCAATGAATTTAGGCCCCAGTTTCCTGCAGGGCTGTCTGAGCCTAATATTGCGTGTCGAAAGCCACACTTTTTGGGCCAGTTTGAAGGAGCAGGTGGTACGGTGGCGATCTGAATTTATTTTAGCAAAAAATGAGGCTCATCTTAAAGAGGACTGTACCTTCTTCCAAATAGCTTTAAGATCAATAGCTGTGGCATGAATCTGCGGAATACCAGTAAACTTGAGAGAATGCAAGGAATTGGATCTGGGGTGAAAACCAAGGTTTCAAAAAAACGGAGATACTTGAGTGGATGAATGACATGAATTTTATTATAGGCGAATTCTGCCCAAGGTATAAGGGAGGCCCAGTTATTGTGAAATTTTGTGGTATAACATTGCAGGAACTGTTCTAGGGACTGGTTAACTCTTTCCGTTTGACCATTAGACTGAGGGTGGTATGCGGATGACAGACTGATCTTGATTCCAAGGAGGATGCAGAAAGATTTCCAAAACTGTGCCACAAATTGAGAGCCACAATCGGAAACAATATCAGTAGGAAGTCCATGGAGACGGAATATGTGTTGAATGAACAAGATGGCCAAATCTCGAGCACTAGGAAACCTGGTTAGCGGAAGAAAGTGTGCCATCTTGCTAAAGCGGTCTACAACCACCCATATGGTATTATGTCCTGCTGAAGGTGGGAGATCGACAATAAAGTCCATTGATAAGTGTGTCCAGGGTTTTGAAGGAATGGGCAATGGAACCAACTGGCCTGCAGGACGGTTCATGAGGACCTTATTCCTGGCACAACCTTTGCAGGAGAGGACATAACTTTTGACGTCAACGGATAATGATGGCCACCATACAGTACGGGAGAGGATTTCCGAAGTTTTATGGATTCCAGGATGTCCAGCAGTCTTACTGTTGTGTGCTTCTGAAAAGACTGCCTTCCTTAAGTGGACTGGAACAAATAAACGCCCCTCCGTGGTGTTATTAGGAGCTAACCTTTGGAACCTGCCCAGCGTGGTGCTCAGGTCTTGAGTTAACCCAACTTGGATAATAGAGGATGGAATGATAGGCATAGGATCTGTAACTAGAACATGATGTGCCAAAAAGCTCCTAGATAGAGCATCTGCCCGGACGTTCTTAGAACCTGGTCTATAGGTCATCACAAAATTGAAACGGGTGAAGAATAGCGACCAGCGGGCCTGTCTGGGATTCAAGCGTTTTGTCGACTTTATGTACTGTAAATTCTTATGGTCCGTTATAACGGGGTATACATGTATAGCACCTTCCAGCCAATGTCGCCAATCCTCAAAGGCCCATTTAATTGCCAACAGCTCCCGATTGCCCACATCATAGTCGGCTTCTGCAGAAAAGAATTTACGAGAGAAATAAGCACAAGGATGTAAGCAGTGAGTATGAGGGTCCTTCTGGGACAAGATAGCACCAGCATCTGCGTCAGAGGCATTGAGTTCTAGAACAAAAGGTATTTCTGGATTTGGATGTCTAAGGACTTGAGCAGATACAAAGGCTTTCTTCAAGGTTTCAAATGCGGTTACTGCTTGAGGTGGCCAATTAGTTGGATCCATTCCTTTGCGGGTCAGGGCGACAATAGGAGCCACAATATCAGAAAAGCCACGGATGAATCTCCTATAATGGCAAAGCCCAAGAACCTCTGCACCGCCTTGAGATTGTTGGGTTGTACCCAATCCAGGATAGCTTGGACCTTGCTTGGATCCATGGAGAACCCAGCAGAAGAGATTATGTATCCCAGGAATGATACCTTCTGCACCTCAAACTCACACTTTTCCAGTTTGGCATATAGATGGTGTTCTCGTAATTTCTGTAGAACCTGCTTGACGTGACCCCGATGTATAGATAACGACTTAGAGTATATGAGGACATCATCTAAATAAACAACCACAAAGTGGTCAAGGAATTCACGAAGAACTTTGTTAATCAAATCCTGAAATACGTTGCTAAGGCCAAATGGCATGACCAGATATTCATAGTGGCCAGAGTGTGTATTGAACACTGTCTTCCATTCATCTCCTTCTCTGATACGGGTGAGGTTATACTCTCCACGGAGGCCGATTTTTGTGAAGACAGTGGCGCCTCTTAATTAGTCGAATAATACAGAGATGAGAGGAAGAGGATAGGTGTTCTTGACCGTGATTAGATTTAATCCTCTATAGTCGATACATGGTCTTAGTCCACCATCTTTCTTGGACACGAAGAAGCATCTGGCTCCTACTGGAGGCTAGATGGCCTGATGAATCCTTCCTCTAAATTCTCGTCAATATAATTCTGCATGGATTTGGTCTCCGGACCAGAAAGAGAGTACAAGCCTCTCTTAGGTAATTTGGAACCAGGAATAAGCTTGATAGCACAGTCAAAGTCACAATGAGGTGGTAAAGCGTCAGCAGCCTTTTTAGAGAACACATCCCAGAACTCATGATATAGTGAGGGAAGCTGCTCAGGAATTGATTGAAAAATTTGAAGAGGTAAGGTTAAGCAAGATTGTATACAATAAGCTCCACTGGATAATTTCGCCTTTTACCCAGTCCACAACAGGGTTATGACGGGAAAGCCAGGGATGGCCCAGAATCAAGGGAACAGATGGGCAATCGATAAGGAACAAGGTCAAGAACTCTGAATGGAGAGCTCCTATGTTTAATTGCAGCACCGGGGTCTCCCAGATAATCTTGCCATCAGGCAATGGACTTCCATCTAAGCCACAGATGGTAATAGCAGACTTAAACTTCACTGTCGGAATTCCAGCAGAGCTGGTGAACCCGGTGTCAAGAAAGTTGCGTGCAGCTCCACTATCAATGAAAGCCGACAGGGCCACGGAACAGGCACTGAAAGTGACTTGTGCGGGAATCAGGACAGCATTTTTTGGTAAAACAATTTGCAGACCTAGGTGAACCTTCCCCTCGTTCCCTAGGCATGCTCTTTTCCCGGTTTGTTGGGGCAAGAGCGGGAGAAATGGCCTTTAAAACCACAATAGAGACAAAGATCTTGTGACAGCCTTCTGTCTCTTTCCTCGGGAGAGAGACGATATGCCCCTAGCTGCATGGGCTCCTCAATATTTGTAGGAACAGGAATATATGCAGCAGAAAAGTAAGCTGTCTCTATCTCTGACTTCCTCTCCTTAATTCTCCTGTCAATCTTAATAACGAGTTGCAAAAGGGTCTCTAACGAGGTTGGAGGAGGATACTGCACCAGTGAATCTTTAATGTGCTCTGACAGTCCTAAGCGAAACTGGCTGCGTAACACTGGATCATTCCATTCGCTGCAAGGCGACCTTCGGTGGAACTCAACGCAGTATTTCTCTGCAGACCGCTGGCCTTGCTTTAAAGCCCGTAGATGAGCCTCAGCGGAGGCCACTCAATCCGGGTCATCGTAGAGCAGACCCAATGCGTTAAAGAAGGTTTCCACAGACTGCATGGTAGGACTCGTCTGAGGCAGAGTGAAGGCCCAAGACTAGGGGTCACCCTGATGGAGGGAGATGACATTCCCAATCCTCTGCTGTTCTGAACCAGAAGACCGAGGTCTCAGCCAAAAGTAGAGCTTACAGCTCTCCTTAAAGTTCCGGAACAGGGCTCCATTTCCGGAGAACCGGTCCGGCAAATTTAACTTGGGTTCACCGGCGTTACCTGATATGGCTTGTGTAGTCCTTGAGGTCTCCTCTTGAGTGGACGAACGCTGGGACAATCCCTGAACCATTTGTGACAGAGTCTGAACTTGACCAGCCAGAACTTGAGCTGGAGATAAATTGGTTCTGCTTTCATCCATTCCAATTTCGTCTCCAGAATACTTGTATGGCTGGTTATAATGTTAGGCTGCTGGTCTGATCACCAACCCACAGAACTAGATGGCGGAGGTTTTCACCTATAGCAGCTGCCTTTCCCTTAGAGCTTGTTGCGCTCACCGGTATTCAGATGCCCCAGGACTTAGCTCCAGATGTAGTGTGGGTTGGTAATGCAGACAACAGTGGCAGGCCAGGAGACTGGGTAGAAAGCAGCAGGTAGTCAAGCGGTAGCCAAGGTCAAGGGTCGCAGGCAAGCAGGGTAGTCAATAAACACACCAGAGGTCGGGGTCACAGGCAAAGTAGCAGAGTCCAAAGTCCATAAATACATAGAGCAACCAATCAGGACTAAGCCCTGTAATGATACACATGCCTGGATTAATTGATCAAAGCCACAGGCTCCTAATGTATAGCATTAGTCCCTGAAATATCTATATGTGGTTGTTGCTTGGGGAAATTCCAGCAAGTATGTGTAGATCTATTGAGTCAGATATTTATTATAAAGCACAGAATGTTGCAGTCCTCTATATTATTCATGGGTTTAGTGTTATTTAGCCAACATGGTTACTTACTATCACTGTCAGGAACTAACCTGGCAGCTGACTGGCCTCTGTAATCAATGAGCACCTGAGGGATTTTTTTTAAGACAAACTCTTTACTATGTGGGAAAGAAGGGCGGTGTTTAATTTTTAAAACTAATTAGAGCCCGCATGGCCTGGCCTGTCTCCTCCCTCCTCTGCTGCTTCTTACCTTTTGTAGGGGGGTGTCAGTGATAGGGACATCACACAGCAGCGCCATATTCCCAGTCCCTGACACGGATTACATCACTGAGATGGACATCCCCCTCCTCTGTCTGCTTCCCCCTATGCCTTCCTGCACTAAACAATAGAAGAACGGGGAGGGAGGGGAAAAATGAACCACAGAAGGGTCAGTAAAGAGAGAAATGAATGACATGGTAGGAATGAGAGATTAATGAACCACAGGGGGTGGAATGAATGACAAGGTGGGAGGCATATTGCTACATAAACATGTTAATCCTACCAATTGAATAATGTATATAGGGCTATTACACGCTCGCTAGGGAGGAGGGAGCAGAGGGCTGAAGCTTCTAGGGTGCATAATACCAAGCACCAGCCCTGGAGAGCGGTCATCAGCAACCGTAGCACCAGACTTCCTGCCTGCCTGGCTGGTGCCTGGAATGTCTGAGTAAAGACTGCTCTTTGGGCGATAGCGTCACTGTCCTCCCCCCAAGCTTCATAAACATAGAGAGGGACAGCACCAGTGCTCTGATAGGTGAAACCTGGAAATTCTATGCAGCTTTATTATAGGCAATACCAACGTCTGTTAAGTATTATAAACACACATTTATACTAGAAGCTGTATTTACAATGTCCCTCATTCTGTATTATCTACTTTATGAGACAATCGTGCGTATTGCTCCACAGTGGAGATTTACGGATTCCGTTTTTCTTTCTCAAGACAATTAAACCCTTCTGGTTCACCCATGAATTCCACCTCTTTTCTCTTTTTTCAGTATTATTAAAAAAAACAACCAAAAGTGACTGAGGATGGAGGGGGAGGGGGGGGAGTTGATTGACATTGGCATTGTGAAAGCTCCTTTTACACAACTATGCGGCAGCCTAGGGTGACCATTTAACCCTCTAGAGCATTGTTTCTGTTCCTCACAAATGATTTGGTATGGGTGACCAGCTATGAGAGAAGATGAGGAATGACTGCGGCACATTGGCCATGAGATGTTTTATATATGTTCGAGGAATTATAGTTTTGCTTTGTTTGTATTCATATTAATTGTTGTACTTCAAAGACCTGATCAAGTCAAGAAATCAGACTACTAAGCATGACCCGCTTGCACAGGATCCACTTCTTTTGTTTAACAACCTGCATTAGTCTTAGTCTTCAAGTCTGTTTAATGAAGTTGAATAGATTAACGGTTGGGAATTCCTTGGATGTGATTGAATGCATTATCCCAGTTGCACACAAGATGGCAGTGTTGTCATAGTCAGTCCTCTTTATGTAAACTGCATCGGAAATATTTGTAGGGCTTTTCTCACACCAGACAACTGATTCTGCAGATATTTAATCATCTGTTTTTAGGAAAACTGTTTCCTTATTAACTCTTTAAACTAAGGAGACTTCAAAACAGGCTTTATTTTAAATGGCACATAGCCAATATTAATTTGTTGAAATACAATAGTTTACGTCTGTATATCTGTATGGATTGTATATTATAAGCACTGTTCTTTACACTTAATGCACTTTAACTATGTTCTGAACCCTCCGGGCTTCATTTACAAAGTGCAAAACGGCTCAGTATCAGTAGTGCCATATGCCTTGATTTCCACCCAAGCCACCCAAGCCTGTATGTTTTCATAGCAAGATCACAACATTTGTGAGGGGCAGAAGTTTGCGGCGGCCAATGGGAGTTTAGCACTATGGAGTAGTAACAGTGGAGCACCTAGTTTAGCAGTATGGAGTAGTAACAGCGGAGCGCCTAGTTTAGCAGTATGGAGTAGTAACAGTGGAGCACCTAGTTTAGCAGTATGGAGTAGTAACAGCGGAGCCCCTAGTTTAGCAGTATGGAGTAGTAACAGTGGAGCCCCTAGTTTAGCAGTATGGAGTAGTAACAAAGGAGCGCCTAGTTTAGCAGTATGGAGTAGTAACAGTGGAGCACCTAGTTTAGCAGTATGGAGTAGTAACAGCGGAGCCCCTAGTTTAGCAGTATGGAGTAGTAACAGTGGAGCCCCTAGTTTAGCAGTATGGAGTAGTAACAAAGGAGCGCCTAGTTTAGCAGTATGGAGTAGTAACAGTGGAGCGCCTAGTTTAGCAGTATGGAGTAGTAACAGTGGAGCGCCTAGTTTAGCAGTATGGAGTAGTAACAGAGGAGCCCCTAGTTTAGCAGTATGGAGTAGTAACAGTGGAGCGCCTAGTTTAGCAGTATGGAGTAGTAACAGCGGAGCCCCTAGTTTAGCAGTATGGAGTAGTAACAGTGGAGCGCCTAGTTTAGCAGTATGGAGTAGTAACAGCGGAGCGCCTAGTTTAGCAGTATGGAGTAGTAACAAAGGAGCGCCTAGTTTAGCAGCATGGAGTAGTAACAGCGGAGCGCCTAGTTTAGCAGTATGGAGTAGTAACAGTGGAGCTCTAGTTTAGCAGTATGGAGTAGTAACAGTGGAGCCCCTAGTTTAGCAGTATGGAGTAGTAACAGTGGAGCGCCTAGTTTAGCAGCATGGAGTAGTAACAGTGGAGCGCCTAGTTTAGCAGCATGGAGTAGTAACAGCGGAGCCCCTAGTTTAGCAGTATGGAGTAGTAACAGTGGAGCGCCTAGTTTAGCAGCATGGAATAGTAACAGCGGAGCCCCTAGTTTAGCAGCATGGAGTAGTAACAGTGGAGCGCCTAGTTTAGCAGTATGGAGTAGTAACAGTGGAGCGCCTAGTTTAGCAGTATGGAGTAGTAACAGTGGAGCACCTAGATTAGCAGTATGGAGTAGTAACAGTGGAGCGCCTAGTTTAGCATTATGGAGTAGTAACAGTGGAGCGCCTAGTTTAGCAGTATGGAGTAGTAACAGCGGAGCACCTAGTTTAGCAGTATGGAGTAGTAACAGCGGAGCGCCTAGTTTAGCAGTATGGAGTAGTAACAGTGGAGCGCCTAGTTTAGCAGTATGGAGTAGTAACAGTGGAGCACCTAGATTAGCAGTATGGAGTAGTAACAGTGGAGTGCCTAGTTTAGCAGTATGGAGTAGTAACAGCGGAGCGCCTAGTTTAGCAGTATGGAGTAGTAACAGCGGAGCGCCTAGTTTAGCAGTATGGAGTAGTAACAGTGGAGCACCTAGTTTAGCAGTATGGAGTAGTAACAGTGGAGCGCCTAGATTAGCAGTATGGAGTAGTAACAGTGGAGCGCCTAGTTTAGCAGTATCGAGTAGTAACAGCGGAGCGCCTAGTTTAGCAGTATGGAGTAGTAACAGCGGAGCCCCTAGTTTAGCAGTATGGAGTAGTAACAAAGGAGCGCCTAGTTTAGCAGTATGGAGTAGTAACAGCGGAGCCCCTAGTTTAGCAGTATGGAGTAGTAACAGCAGAGCGCCTAGTTTAGCAGTATGGAGTAGTAACAGTGGAGCGCCTAGTTTAGCAGTATGGAGTAGTAACAGCGGAGCCCCTAGTTTAGCAGTATGGAGTAGTAACAGTGGAGCGCCTAGTTTAGCAGTATGGAGTAGTAACAGCGGAGCGCCTAGTTTAGCAGTATGGAGTAGTAACAAAGGAGCGCCTAGTTTAGCAGCATGGAGTAGTAACAGCGGAGCGCCTAGTTTAGCAGTATGGAGTAGTAACAGTGGAGCTCTAGTTTAGCAGTATGGAGTAGTAACAGTGGAGCCCCTAGTTTAGCAGTATGGAGTAGTAACAGTGGAGCGCCTAGTTTAGCAGCATGGAGTAGTAACAGTGGAGCGCCTAGTTTAGCAGTATGGAGTAGTAACAGCGGAGCCCCTAGTTTAGCAGTATGGAGTAGTAACAGTGGAGCGCCTAGTTTAGCAGCATGGAATAGTAACAGCGGAGCCCCTAGTTTAGCAGCATGGAGTAGTAACAGTGGAGCGCCTAGTTTAGCAGTATGGAGTAGTAACAGTGGAGCGCCTAGTTTAGCAGTATGGAGTAGTAACAGTGGAGCACCTAGATTAGCAGTATGGAGTAGTAACAGTGGAGCGCCTAGTTTAGCATTATGGAGTAGTAACAGTGGAGCGCCTAGTTTAGCAGTATGGAGTAGTAACAGCGGAGCACCTAGTTTAGCAGTATGGAGTAGTAACAGCGGAGCGCCTAGTTTAGCAGTATGGAGTAGTAACAGTGGAGCGCCTAGTTTAGCAGTATGGAGTAGTAACAGTGGAGCGCCTAGTTTAGCAGTATGGAGTAGTAACAGTGGAGCACCTAGATTAGCAGTATGGAGTAGTAACAGTGGAGTGCCTAGTTTAGCAGTATGGAGTAGTAACAGCGGAGCGCCTAGTTTAGCAGTATGGAGTAGTAACAGCGGAGCGCCTAGTTTAGCAGTATGGAGTAGTAACAGTGGAGCACCTAGTTTAGCAGTATGGAGTAGTAACAGTGGAGCGCCTAGATTAGCAGTATGGAGTAGTAACAGTGGAGCGCCTAGTTTAGCAGTATCGAGTAGTAACAGCGGAGCGCCTAGTTTAGCAGTATGGAGTAGTAACAGCGGAGCCCCTAGTTTAGCAGTATGGAGTAGTAACAAAGGAGCGCCTAGTTTAGCAGTATGGAGTAGTAACAGCGGAGCCCCTAGTTTAGCAGTATGGAGTAGTAACAGCAGAGCGCCTAGTTTAGCAGTATGGAGTAGTAACAGCGGAGCGCCTAGTTTAGCAGTATGGAGTAGTAACAGCAGAGCGCCTAGTTTAGCAGTATGGAGTAGTAACAGCGGAGCGCCTAGTTTAGCAGTATGGAGTAGTAACAGCGGAGCGCCTAGTTTAGCAGTATGGAGTAGTAACAGCGGAGCGCCTAGTTTAGCAGTATGGAGTAGTAACAGTGGAGCGCCTAGTTTAGCAGTATGGAGTAGTAACAGTGGAGCGCCTAGTTTAGCAGTATGGAGTAGTAACAGTGGAGCGCCTAGTTTAGCAGTATGCAGTAGTAACAGCGGAGCGCCTAGTTTAGCAGTATGGAGTAGTAACAGTGGAGCGCCTAGTTTAGCAGTATGGAGTAGTAACAAAGGAGCGCCTAGTTTAGCAGTATGGAGTAGTAACAGTGGAGCGCCTAGTTTAGCAGTATGGAGTAGTAACAGCGGAGCCCCTAGTTTAGCAGTATGGAGTAGTAACAGCGGAGCCCCTAGTTTAGCAGTATGGAGTAGTAACAAAGGAGCGCCTAGTTTAGCAGTATGGAGTAGTAACAGCAGAGCCCCTAGTTTAGCAGTATGGAGTAGTAACAGCAGAGCGCCTAGTTTAGCAGTATGGAGTAGTAACAGCGGAGCGCCTAGTTTAGCAGTATGGAGTAGTAACAGCGGAGCGCCTAGTTTAGCAGTATGGAGTAGTAACAGTGGAGCGCCTAGTTTAGCAGCATGGAATAGTAACAGCGGAGCCCCTAGTTTAGCAGTATGGAGTAGTAACAGTGGAGCGCCTAGTTTAGCAGCATGGAGTAGTAACAGTGGAGCGCCTAGTTTAGCAGTATGGAGTAGTAACAGTGGAGCGCCTAGTTTAGCAGTATGGAGTAGTAACAGTGGAGCACCTAGATTAGCAGTATGGAGTAGTAACAGTGGAGCGCCTAGTTTAGCAGTATGGAGTAGTAACAGTGGAGCGCCTAGTTTAGCAGTATGGAGTAGTAACAGCGGAGCGCCTAGTTTAGCAGTATGGAGTAGTAACAGTGGAGCGCCTAGTTTAGCAGTATGGAGTAGTAACAGTGGAGCGCCTAGTTTAGCAGTATGGAGTAGTAACAGCGGAGCGCCTAGTTTAGCAGTATGGAGTAGTAACAGCGGAGCCCCTAGTTTAGCAGTATGGAGTAGTAACAAAGGAGCGCCTAGTTTAGCAGTATGGAGTAGTAACAGCGGAGCGCCTAGTTTAGCAGTATGGAGTAGTAACAGTGGAGCGCCTAGTTTAGCAGTATGGAGTAGTAACAGCGGAGCCCCTAGTTTAGCAGTATGGAGTAGTAACAGCGGAGCCCCTAGTTTAGCAGTATGGAGTAGTAACAGCAGAACGCCTAGTTTAGCAGTATGGAGTAGTAACAGCGGAGCGCCTAGTTTAGCAGTATAGAGTAGTAACAGCGGAGCGCCTAGTTTAGCAGTATGGAGTAGTAACAGTGGAGCGCCTAGTTTAGCAGTATGGAGTAGTAACAGCGGAGCACCTAGTTTAGCAGTATGGAGTAGTAACAGCGGAGCCCCTAGTTTAGCAGTATGGAGTAGTAACAGCGGAGCCCCTAGTTTAGCAGTATGGAGTAGTAACAGCGGAGCGCCTAGTTTAGCAGTATGGAGTAGTAACAGCGGAGCCCCTAGTTTAGCAGTATGGAGTAGTAACAGCGGAGCGCCTAGTTTAGCAGTATGGAGTAGTAACAGCGGAGCGCCTAGTTTAGCAGTATGGAGTAGTAACAGCGGAGCGCCTAGTTTAGCAGTATGGAGTAGTAACAGCGGAGCGCCTAGTTTAGCAGTATGGAGTAGTAACAGCGGAGCCCCTAGTTTAGCAGTATGGAGTAGTAACAGCGGAGCCCCTAGTTTAGCAGTATGGAGTAGTAACAAAGGAGCGCCTAGTTTAGCAGTATGGAATAGTAACAGCGGAGCCCCTAGTTTAGCAGTATGGAGTAGTAACAGCAGAGCGCCTAGTTTAGCAGTATGGAGTAGTACCAGCGGAGCGCCTAGTTTAGCAGTATGGAGTAGTACCAGCGGAGCGCCTAGTTTAGCAGTATGGAGTAGTAACAGCGGAGCCCCTAGTTTAGCAGTATGGAGTAGTAACAGCAGAGCGCCTAGTTTATCAGTATGGAGTAGTAACAGCGGAGCCCCTAGTTTAGCAGTATGGAGTAGTAACAGTGGAGCGCCTAGTTTAGCAGTATGGAGTAGTAACAGCGGAGCGCCTAGTTTAGCAGTATGGAGTAGTAACAGCGGAGCCCCTAGTTTAGCAGTATGGAGTAGTAACAGCGGAGCGCCTAGTTTAGCAGCATGGAGTAGTAACAGCGGAGCCTCTAGTTTAGCAGTATGGAGTAGTAACAGTGGAGCGCCTAGTTTAGCAGTATTGAGTAGTAACAGCGGAGCCCCTAGTTTAGCAGTATGGAGTAGTAACAGCGGAGCCCCTAGTTTAGCAGTATGGAGTAGTAACAGTGGAGCGCCTAGTTTAGCAGTATGGAGTAGTAACAGTGGAGCACCTAGATTAGCAGTATGGAGTAGTAACAGCGGAGCCCCTAGTTTAGCAGTATGGAGTAGTAACAGTGGAGCCCCAAGTTTAGCAGTATGGAGTAGTAACAGTGGAGCACCTAGATTAGCAGTATGGAGTAGTAACAGCGGAGCCCCTAGTTTAGCAGTATGGATTAGTAACAGCAGAGCGCCTAGTTTAGCAGTATGGACTAGTAACAGCGGAGCACCTAGATTAGCAGTATGGAGTAGTAACAGCGGAGCCCCTAGTTTAGCAGTATGGACTAGTAACAGGGGAGCGCCTAGTTTAGCAGTATGGAGTAGTAACAGCGGAGCGCCTAGTTTAGCAGCATGGAGTAGTAACAGCGGAGCCCCTAGTTTAGCAGTATGGAGTAGTAACAGTGGAGCGCCTAGTTTAGCAGTATGGAGTAGTAACAGCGGAGCGCCTAGTTTAGCAGTATGGAGTAGTAACAGTGGAGCCCCTAGTTTAGCAGTATGGAGTAGTAACAGTGGAGCGCCTAGTTTAGCAGTATGGAGTAGTAACAGCGGAGCCCCTAGTTTAGCAGTATGGAGTAGTAATAGTGGAGCACCTAGTTTAGCAGTATGGAGTAGTAACAGCGGAGCCCCTAGTTTAGCAGCATTGCGTAGTAACAGCGGAGCCCCTAGTTTAGCAGTATGGAGTAGTAACAGCGGAGCGCCTAGTTTAGCAGTATGGAGTAGTAACAGCGGAGCCCCTAGTTTAGCAGTATGGAGTAGTAATAGCGAAGCCCCTAGTTTAGCAGTATGGAGTAGTAACAGCGGAGCGCCTAGTTTAGCAGTATGGAGTAGTAACAGCGGAGCCCCTAGTTTAGCAGTATGGAGTAGTAACAGCGGAGCCCCTAGTTTAGCAGTATGGAGTAGTAACAGTGGAGCGCCTAGTTTAGCAGCATGGAGTAGTAACAGCGAAGCCCCTAGTTTAGCAGTATGGAGTAGTAACAGCGGAGCGCCTAGTTTAGCAGTATGGAGTAGTAACAGCGGAGCCCCTAGTTTAGCAGTATGGAGTAGTAACAGCGGAGCACCTAGTTTAGCAGTATGGAGTAGTAACAGTGGAGCGCCTAGTTTAGCAGCATGGAGTAGTAACAGCGGAGCGCCTAGTTTAGCAGCATGGAGTAGTAACAGCGGAGCCCCTAGTTTAGCAGTATGGAGTAGTAACAGTGGAGCGCCTAGTTTTGCAGTATGGAGTAGTAACAGTGGAGCACCTAGATTAGCAGTATGGAGTAGTAACAGTGGAGCGCCTAGTTTAGCAGTATGGAGTAGTAACAGCGGAGCACCTAGTTTAGCAGTATGGAGTAGTAACAGCGGAGCCCCTAGTTTAGCAGTATGGAGTAGTAACAGCGGAGCCCCTAGTTTAGCAGTATGGAGTAGTAACAAAGGAGCGCCTAGTTTAGCAGTATGGAGTAGTAACAGCGGAGCCCCTAGTTTAGCAGTATGGAGTAGTAACAGCGGAGCGCCTAGTTTAGCAGTATGGAGTAGTAACAGCGGAGCGCCTAGTTTAGCAGTATGGAGTAGTAACAGCGGAGCGCCTAGTTTAGCAGTATGGAGTAGTAACAGCGGAGCGCCTAGTTTAGCAGTATGGAGTAGTAACAGCGGAGCCCCTAGTTTAGCAGTATGGAGTAGTAACAGCGGAGCCCCTAGTTTAGCAGTATGGAGTAGTAACAAAGGAGCGCCTAGTTTAGCAGTATGGAATAGTAACAGCGGAGCCCCTAGTTTAGCAGTATGGAGTAGTAACAGCAGAGCGCCTAGTTTAGCAGTATGGAGTAGTACCAGCGGAGCGCCTAGTTTAGCAGTATGGAGTAGTACCAGCGGAGCGCCTAGTTTAGCAGTATGGAGTAGTAACAGCGGAGCCCCTAGTTTAGCAGTATGGAGTAGTAACAGCAGAGCGCCTAGTTTATCAGTATGGAGTAGTAACAGCGGAGCCCCTAGTTTAGCAGTATGGAGTAGTAACAGTGGAGCGCCTAGTTTAGCAGTATGGAGTAGTAACAGCGGAGCGCCTAGTTTAGCAGTATGGAGTAGTAACAGCGGAGCCCCTAGTTTAGCAGTATGGAGTAGTAACAGCGGAGCGCCTAGTTTAGCAGCATGGAGTAGTAACAGCGGAGCCCCTAGTTTAGCAGTATGGAGTAGTAACAGTGGAGCGCCTAGTTTAGCAGTATTGAGTAGTAACAGCGGAGCCCCTAGTTTAGCAGTATGGAGTAGTAACAGCGGAGCCCCTAGTTTAGCAGTATGGAGTAGTAACAGTGGAGCACCTAGATTAGCAGTATGGAGTAGTAACAGCGGAGCCCCTAGTTTAGCAGTATGGAGTAGTAACAGTGGAGCCCCAAGTTTAGCAGTATGGAGTAGTAACAGCGGAGCACCTAGATTAGCAGTATGGAGTAGTAACAGCGGAGCCCCTAGTTTAGCAGTATGGATTAGTAACAGCAGAGCGCCTAGTTTAGCAGTATGGACTAGTAACAGCGGAGCACCTAGATTAGCAGTATGGAGTAGTAACAGCGGAGCCCCTAGTTTAGCAGTATGGACTAGTAACAGGGGAGCGCCTAGTTTGGCAGTATGGAGTAGTAACAGCGGAGCGCCTAGTTTAGCAGCATGGAGTAGTAACAGCGGAGCCCCTAGTTTAGCAGTATGGAGTAGTAACAGTGGAGCCCCTAGTTTAGCAGTATGGAGTAGTAACAGTGGAGCGCCTAGTTTAGCAGTATGGAGTAGTAACAGCGGAGCGCCTAGTTTAGCAGTATGGAGTAGTAACAGTGGAGCCCCTAGTTTAGCAGTATGGAGTAGTAACAGTGGAGCGCCTAGTTTAGCAGTATGGAGTAGTAACAGCGGAGCCCCTAGTTTAGCAGTATGGAGTAGTAACAGTGGAGCGCCTAGTTTAGCAGTATGGAGTAGTAACAGCGGAGCCCCTAGTTTAGCAGTATGGAGTAGTAATAGCGAAGCCCCTAGTTTAGCAGTATGGAGTAGTAACAGCGGAGCGCCTAGTTTAGCAGTATGGAGTAGTAACAGCGGAGCCCCTAGTTTAGCAGTATGGAGTAGTAACAGCGGAGCCCCTAGTTTAGCAGTATGGAGTAGTAACAGTGGAGCGCCTAGTTTAGCAGCATGGAGTAGTAACAGCGAAGCCCCTAGTTTAGCAGTATGGAGTAGTAACAGCGGAGCGCCTAGTTTAGCAGTATGGAGTAGTAACAGCGGAGCCCCTAGTTTAGCAGTATGGAGTAGTAACAGCGGAGCACCTAGATTAGCCGTATGGAGTAGTAACAGCGGAGCCCCTAGTTTAGCAGTATGGAGTAGTAACAGTGGAGCGCCTAGTTTAGCAGTATGGAGTAGTAACAGCGGAGCGCCTAGTTTAGCAGTCTGGAGTAATAACAGCGGAGCGCCTAGTTTAGCAGTATGGAGTAGTAACAGTGGAGCGCCTAGTTTAGCAGTATGGAGTAGTAACAGCGGAGCCCCTAGTTTAGCAGTATGGAGTAGTAACAGCGGAGCGCCTAGTTTAGCAGTCTGGAGTAATAACAGCGGAGCGCCTAGTTTAGCAGTATGGAGTAGTAACAGTGGAGCGCCTAGTTTAGCAGTATGGAGTAGTAACAGCGGAGCCCCTAGTTTAGCAGTATGGAGTAGTAACAGCGGAGCCCCTAGTTTAGCAGTATGGAGTAATAACATTGGAGCCCCTAGTTTAGCAGTATGGAGTAATAACAGCGGAGCGCCTAGTTTAGCAGTATGGAGTAGTAACAGTGGAGCGCCTAGTTTAGCAGTATGGAGTAGTAACAGCGGAGCCCCTAGTTTAGCAGTATGGAGTAGTAACAGCGGAGCGCCTAGTTTAGCAGTCTGGAGTAATAACAGCGGAGCGCCTAGTTTAGCAGTATGGAGTAGTAACAGTGGAGCGCCTAGTTTAGCAGTATGGAGTAGTAACAGCGGAGCCCCTAGTTTAGCAGTATGGAGTAGTAACAGCGGAGCACACACTGTATCTGATCATTTCTCCAAGTGTCCTGGACACAAACAGTCTACACTAAAGTTTCTAGGAATTTGTTAAGCCCTGGAGAGGAGATGATTATATTGTACAGATTTTCAAAGAAGAAGCCAGGTGGATTTTGAACCTTATGACTTTGGCAACTAGAGGCTTTAACCTAGATTTCGATATAGGAACCTTTCTATTCTTCTAAGTCAAATTTCATTCATCAAACCAAATTTTGAATTCATAGTATTTTACTCTCTTATCCCTATGAGACCTAAAATACATACACAAGGTCCATTACTCATAAAGTGCTGAGGTTAGTGTCATGTTCTCAATATTATCTCACTGATTCATAATCCCTACTCCATGACCTGCACATTATTCTGCTTTTTTTTCCAGTCAGCAATTAATCAGCAATAGACAATATATTTCTTACCTCTTATAATCTTCTGTCCCCGTGGGGAGTATCTTCCATCGGATTAGAATAAATTGCTTATACCATTTCATTATAATACACAATTCTATAACAATTGAATTAGAGGTCCACAAAGGTTTTCAGCCCCTATCATTATTTAGTTTTTGTGATTTGATTACCCATGTTTTTCATTTATATCCTCAATCCATGTACCATCATGATATATATATATATATATATATATATATATATATATATATATATATATATATATATATATATATATAATGTGTGTATTCTCTTTTCAATAAGAGTCCAATCCGGTTCTAACAGACACTATTCAATCCAGGTGCTTCCAGTAGGTAATTAGGCTAATGAACCTGTCAGGAACCACTCCCAGCTAACTATTATTTATTGTGTGACAGGGACTGCAAACAAGCTCACAATATTCCTGAGGAAGCCCCACAAGCACCATAAGTGCGAAACGCGTTGGTTTAAGCTCCATTCGACTTTGGTGGAACCACCTTATACTCATTTTCAGTCAAATGAACTGACCACCACAAAAACGTAGTGATTGCCATTACCAAGCTCCAGACACAGCGGATGTTCTGGCTTCCTCTGAAGTCACACAGGGGAAGCCGCCTTAAAAGGAGGTCATCTTGCCAGGAATTACAGCAGCCAGGATCACCTCTCTAATATTGCCTGAATATGGTCATGGAGCACTGCACGAACAAGGATTTGAAACTAGGCCCCTGAGCACACATAGGGGAAGTTAGACATAAAGATTTCAAGCTCAAGTGGCTATAATTACTCCTCTATCGTCGCCACCAATCTAAATTCTAATAATTTTACGGGCAATTATATAAGCGCTACGGAGGCGAAATACAAGCTTCCTACCAAAGGGGAAACCTGTCGTATAACATCGAACCCACAGTAATAGAGCACAGACTTTTTTTTTTTAAATCAGGTAAAATTTTATTGCATTTTTCTTTTCTTTACATTCTAAACATCAAAAAAAGCCCACAACATTGAGCTTTCACCACCTTTGCCAACATAAGTAACGTGTTGATAAGCAGTCTAATAAGTCTACGGGTTTTTTTTGTTGAAGCCTAAACCAAATATAAAGAGTTTTGGAGTCAAGGCCACCACTCCCACCTCTCTCCAAAAGGATGAGACCAACGGACACTCCCAGAGCATACACTAAAAGTCCCCTTTCTCACTCCTACACTTGGGACACAGCACCCTCTGATCCCCACTAAACTTTGAAATCCGAAGAGGGGTGAGATACGCTCTGTGTAACAGAAAAAACGACCTGGCGAAATCTGACTGATGCAGTGACCTCTTTCGGGCTACATAACACTATATCCCATGCCTTGTCACTAAGTCTCCCCAAATCCCCCTCCCACCTGCATCGCAGCTCCGGCAAGCCCCCTTCACCAGATCCTTCCACCAATATTGAATACAAAAATGAAATTTGCCGCCTTTGGCCCAACCTTGACAGTTGCACCCTTAAGGAATCTGCACTAAAGCTCGGGGCAGCTCCCCGAAACTGCAAGGCCAGAGCATGTCTCAGCTGCAAGTATCTATAAAAGTAGCCCCTAGGTAGCTCATATAATCTCTGAAGTTGCTCAAATGAATATAATATCCCATTCTCATACAGTTGCCCAATATGTATTATATTGTAGATTCACCAAGCTCCAGCTCCCTCCATCCTAATAATTTCACCAAAATCCAAATTATCCCAGAGTGGAGTGCACGGATCCAAATCCAATCCACCCCCAATCTGGGCTGACAATCTCCAAACCTTCATGGCCTGTATTAACCTTTCTTCCAGCCAGAAGAAACTGCACAGGTATATGATTAGATCCTGTCTCAGAGACTAAAAAATCATGCAAATCTACACCCGACCGCGACCGGAACCATACCTCAATATGTGTCAGTTGGGAGGCAAAATAGTAAAGCAGTAGATACGGCAAAGCCAAACCCCCCGACCCTCGAGAACGATATAAAGTAGTAAGCTTAACTCTTGCCCTCCTGCCTGCCCACACCAAAGAAGCCATGAGACGTTCAATGTAACAAAATGTGCTATGGGGAATATATACCGGCGACTGCTGCAAAACATATAAAAACTTTGGTTGAATTATCATTTTGACCAGGTTAATTCTACCTGTGACCGACAGTGGCAGCTGCTTCCATACCCCAATTCGGCTCTTAAGATAATCAATCTGAGGCTGGATATATTGACCCATATCACTAGAAATCCAGATACCAAGATATTTAAATACCGGGGTCCATTTAAGAGGAGTCTGCAAAACCTGACCCGTAGGGCAAACACCCTTAATCGGAGTTACACTGGATTTATCCCAATTAATCAAAAGCCCCGAGTATCTACCAAACACCGAGACCACACGGAGTAAGATTGGCAACGATTTATCAGGATATGACAAAAAAAGCAGCATATCATCTGCGCAAAGGGCAATCTTGTCCGTCCTGCAACCCATCCTCAATCCAGTAATATCTGACTGCATTCTAACCATACATGCCAACGGCTCTATGGCCAGGGCAAATAGAGTGGGGGACAAAGGGCATCCCTGTCTGGTACCTCTGCCCATAACAAACTGACGGGACACAAAGCCATTTACACAGACTCTAGCTGTAGGGCAGGAGTACAGCAGTCGAACCCATTGAATAAAAACAGGTCCAAACCCGAATTTCAACAGCACCACCCACAGGTACCTCCACTCCACAGAGTCAAAGGCCCTAGCAGCATCTAACGACACCACCACCGCCTCCTCCTCCGCAGGGTGGGGCAACTGCAGATGGCAAAAAAGCCTACGCAGATTTATAGCCGTAGATTTCCCCGGCATAAAACCAGTTTGGTCAGGATGCACAATCTCACTAATCACCCTGTTCAAACGTGTCGCCAAAATTTTTGCCAAAATCTTAATGTCCGTTGTCAATAACGATATAGGCCTGTATGATTCTGGAAACAAGGGATCTTTTCCCGATTTAGGGATAAGAACTATAAGGGCTTCAGACATAGACGGAGATGCACACTCCTGCTCTCTAAAGCTTGTAAACATGTCTTTCAAGCGAGGTACAAAGAACCCCAGATGCTTCTTATACAGCTCTATGGGTATCCCATCTATGCCCGGAGCCCTGCCATTTGGAAACGAGGATATCGCAGCTACAATCTCCTCATCAGTGACTGACCGGTCCAAACTTTCTCTACTGTCTGTGCTTAGTTCAGGCAAGGAAACAGCCGCCAAATACGTGTCTAAATCAAAGTCTGAGTACTCAGCTCTTGACGCATAAGCATCTTTAAAATATACATAGAAAACATCACTGATCTCTTCGGTCAGGGTATGCACAACACCCAAAGTATCTGTAATCCCCGCCACTACAGCCACCGCCCTTTCTGACCTCGCTAAATACGCTAAAAACCTACCACATTTATCCGCTTCAAAGTATTGAGTATGTTTAGCAAATAACAGCTTACGCCTTGATTTATCTAACAAATAATCCGACCATTCTCTCTGTACCGCTAACCAAGCCATCCTATCAGAAGCCACACGAGAAGAGAGATACACCTCTTCTAACCGCACAACCTCTTTTTCCAATGTATCACCTCTCAACCTAGACTCTCTTTTGAAACAATTAATACTTCTAATTAAGGAATCTCTTAAAAAAGCCTTGAATGAATCCCAGACAAGAGATGGGGCTGCTGTGTCCACATTGGTAGCAAAATACTCTTCCCATTGGGATTCTGAGGTATTTCCATCCTGCAATAATGTCAACCAAAAGGGGTTAAGCCTCTAAAATGCTTGACCTCTAGAAACATTAAGTTTAACTGTTAATACCAACAGAGAATGATCTGAAATCCCCCTTGGTAAATATGCAGCATTCGAGACAGCCGGCAATAACTCCTTTGATACAAGTCCTAAACCAATTCGGGAGAAAGCATTATATGAAGTGGAATAGCAGGAGAAACAGACCTCCCCCGGATGTCTCAGACGCCACACATCCACCAAACCCATCTCTTCCAACAGATCAGCGAATTTCGATTTTTTTAGCGTGTGTAGTATCCCCCACCTCCCTCCACCTATCAACATTAGAATCCAACACATTATTGAAATCCCCACAGCAAATCACAGGAGTATCCGGGGAGAGAGAGATAAAATCACTACACTTTTTTAAAACCTCACCACTATACGGGGGGGGGGGGGGGGGAACATAAACTGACTAAGTTTATACGCTTGGAATCAAAAATGCCCCTTACAAAAACATATCTACCTAATGGGTCCGACTCCACCATTTCCAAAATAAAGTTTACTTTTTTACGTATAAGGAGAGATACCCATCTAGAATGACCCGTATGAGTAGCATGGTATGCCCATCCAACCCACGGTTTTTTAAGGGCCAACACTTTACCTCCACCAAATGTGTTTCAGTTAGACATATAACATTCGCCTCATACTTTTTTAATTAGGATATGACCAAAGACCGTTTAATTTTATCATTTAGACCACGAACATTCCAAGTCAGGATTTTAATAGACCCTCTATTCATCTTCCCAGTCACCCTAACACAAGGGAATATAGATTGTAAGCTTGCGAGCAGGGTTCTCTTACCTCTCTGTCTGTATGTATTACCCAGTATTGTCTTATCAGTGTTTGTTCCCAATTGTAAAGCGCTATGGAATTTGCTGGCGCTATATAAATAAGTGTTGATGATGATGATGAAGGGAATACACATGAGACATTTCCACATAGAAATCAACCCCCTCCAGCCCAGGCAGACACCCAGCCACCAGTCAACCACATTAATATATACCAAAATAGTCAATCTCAACATCTGAAAGTATTTGCATAGAGATATAGTACCACACCTGACACTGCATTGAAAAAAACTACCCTTCCCTACCCTATTCAAACAACCCCCCTCCCCGTATATCCACCCCTAACTTAGACATACCTGGATCCCCTTACAACTACCCCACATCTCCTTAAACAGAGCACACAACTATCTCCGCGTACTTATGGAAACACTGTATGCACCGAAAAAAGGAGAGGGAGACCGCGACCCTTTAAGCAAGGGAAGCTCCCCAGCCACAAATTCACCCTAGTACTCCTCTAACCCTCTACACCCAACCAATCCATTAGTACCAACTATAAGATCCAGCAGTCTCAAATAATATCACCTTATAACTAGCATTTTCATAAGCATCCAAATGACTGCAATATTGATCAAAGCATTTCAGTTATACAGGGTGATTCAAAAGTCGCAGTACACCCTTTTATTTCAAAAACTCTACAGGAAATTGGGAAACCTGAATACTGCAGTAAGGTATGGGTGACGTGGTCTATCTTTTACGGTATGCACCAAACATGGGCGCCATCTTGAAATCGGCCAATCGGCCCAATTCCTGTAGAGTTTTTGAAATAAAAGGGTGTACTGCGACTTTTTAATCACCCTGTATATAAACATAAATCAAGGTGATATACATTAACGGAGCAAATCTCAAACATTATATCTATCAAAGGCACACAGTCTTTACTAGCATCATCTCAGTTCACGGAGCATATCTCAAACATTTTAACTGTCCGAGACATACATTTTTTAACAGCATCATTTCAGTCCAGGAGATCAATACGTCACCAAAGGCATCTTTAATCCGGACGAGGACCTCTAGGAGCTCTCCTATCCAACCAGTTAGTCGCCTCCGACGGCGATCCAAAGAAAAGGGTAGTTCCATCTGCAACCACACGCAATCTAGCCGGGAAAAGCATAGCATACGGCAACTGCATCTCCCTAAGGCGACGCTTCACCTGTATAAACTGAGCTCTGCTCTTTTGTACATCCACCGAGAAGTCGGGAAATACAGCCACTCTTTGGTTTTGATACAATAGGGGGCTCTTGGTCCGAGCCAGGCGCAGAATAGCATCCCGATCCTTATAGTGTAGCAGTTTAGCAATGAACGTGCGTGGCTGCGCACCAGGAGGCGGCATCTGAGTCGGGATCCGATGTGCCCTTTCCACCGCAAACTGGGCCGTGAACTCCTCTCTGCCGAACAACTGGATCATCCATTTCTCCAAGAATGTCTCCGGAGCATCTCCCTCTGCCTTTTCAGGGACACCCACCAGCCGAATATTACTGCGTCTGAGGCGACCCTCCATATCTGACATCTTCTGCTTAACCGACACCATCTGAGCCTCCAAACCAGCAACTTTCTGCGGCAAAGGGCCTGTAGTATCCTCAAGTATAGAAATGCGGGCCTCAGTCTCCAACACTCGCTCCCGGATTTTCTGAAAATCCTGTCGCATCAATGACAAATCAACCTGCATCTCTCCAATTTTATCCATTACCTTCTTTTCAGAGGCAGCGATAGCTTTCAGGACTTCTTGAAGAGTAGAATCAGTAGGGGAATCTGAATCTTTCGAAGACTGAGGTACCTGCAGGTCAGATACAGGAGCTCCTCCTGAGGCCGTAGCAGGGTTGGAACGGGCATATTTCTCCAATCTACCAGCCACAGTGGTGCTCGCAGAGTGTTTACCCATAGTGACCTCCTCTGCGCACAGTTGTTGACAAATGCACCTTTAGATATTGTATATGCAGTTTAACATACAAAGGAAGACCACAGCAGAGCGTCCAGCCCCAGCTAGATTTACGGCCAGACTCTATCCAGTGAAATGGCCAGATAATATCCTCAGATCAGCCAGAGCCTGTACACAGCCAGAGAGGAAGAAAGGGGCAGAGAATATATTCCACTCACTGCTCCAAAAGAAGGGGATGTTGTCTATACACAGTGATGTATATTATTATATCAGCTGCAGCTCCGAGAACTATATGCCAGCTCACTCTCCTCCGTCACTTGCTCCCAAGATGGCGCCCGCAGCTCATTCCACGGCCGGAAAGCAGGGACTCGGGAACCTCTCCAGCTGCTAACATGCACCCCGTCTAGCAGCCTCCCCAACGGGTCAGAGATTTCTTTATTCCCAGCTGACCAGAGGACTGACTGAAGAGGACATCCAGCTCCCTCCCGTCCGCGCGATTCCTGTCACAGCAGAGCTCCGGGGAACAAGCGCTAGTCACAGGCGCCAGCACCAGTCTAGGTATGTTGGGTCAGCCGGTACCACAGCAGAATATGCGCTATGGATAATTAGGCTGAGGAGCTCCGACACAAGCGTCTTACTCCATTATCCACCAGGCCACGCCTCCCAGGGTTGCCATAGAGCACAGACTTTACTATAAACTTAGGGAAATTTAAACCCTGCACCAGTCTTCAACTGGATCGCTGCATATCAGCAGGGAGTGGACCTATTTGTAAAGAAATATTTAAAAATTGGCCTATGAAGTACCATTGTTGAGTGTAATTTGAACATTTGGGGTCTGAGTCATTAAGGAAAGTACGGCAAAAAAACGAAGTAAATATTCTACAAGGCTAACCATGTTACAATACAAGGGGTGCAAATTAGTTTATTATTTTGCACATAAGATAATCAATCACTGGCTGCTTTTTCATGTAGCACACAACTTTATGGCTTTAATTTTACACTGAAATTTAAAGTTAATCTAGGACAGTGATGGCTAACCTATGACACTCCAGATGTTGCGAAACTACAAGTCCCAGCATGCTCTGCCAGCTATCAGCTAGTTATCTACTGGCAAAGCATGCTGGGGCTTGTAGTTTCACAACACCTGGAGTGTCACAGGTTAGCCATCACTGATCTAGGACATGTCCTACCCCAACTATAAATCTGCCCCTACATTTTTAATGTACCTCCCTCTCCAATGCAACATGGATTTGTCAAGGTGCAAAGTTACTCCTTTATTATGCTTTGCTTTCCTTAATGACTCCGGCCCTTGTCCTTTACCACCAACCCATTTTGTATACCAGACTTTCAGTACAAACATTGGAAGCCTGAATGGATATGATCAGACTTTATTATACCATAGCAAATGGCATCTGGGGGTAAATGTATGAAGCTCCGGGTTCTTCAACACACGCGAGTTCGGCGTCTTCAGCGCTTAAATTTAAAGCGGCGCTGCCTTGTAAAAGGAAACTTCCCTTCACAAGGCAGCGCCGCTTTAAATTTAAGCGCTGAAGACATCGAACTCGCAGGTGTTGAAGAACCCGGAGCTTCATACATTTACCCCCTGGTATCTATATGCGTTTTTATGCCATTTGTTATAAGTACATGTTCAGATATAGAGATTTACAACTGTCTTGTTAAAAACTGTACCTACAATTTTAAAGGTTATTTGAATTATATACATAGATTAGTACTTCCATTGGTAGGTCACACCACAACATGTTTAATATTGACTGATTTTTGTGACCCTACCTATACTAGGATTAATAAATAAATTTGCCCTTTTATACATTCTTACTATACCTTTCAGTACAATAAACCAATGCATTTTTTACATATTTAAACATCTTCCTTTGCACCTGGGCACTAAAAAAACAAATCAATAATATCAATAGTCTGAGTCCATAGCAGACAGGTCAGAATCAGAACCAGGCAAAACAGGAAGACCCGCATAGACATTGTAACTGTAACTAACACAGGCAATACAACATGAAGCCTACTGCACTATGAAGCACAGGCAGCCTATAAGAAGGCTCCTAGAGAGCCAGTCTAATAACCTGACCGGCTACTTGGACGTGTCCATAACAACTGAGCAGCCAGTGGAGGAGGAAGGGCTTTGTGGTGGACCACGTCGTCTCCCACTGATCCTGACAGGTAGGGCTAATAGTGGATGCTGACCCATTCATGCACCATATAGTTATTTGGGACTCGCAGGTTACTGTAAATTGTGTTTGATCCTTATTTTAAATTTGTGACCATTGTTATCTACACTTCGAGCGAATGCTGGTGCTAACCATTCACAGGTAATATAGCTGTGAAAATTCTCCTGTTTGCTAGAGGAGAGGCCTCCTCTCATTAGTGAGCAGAGGAGAGATGTACAGCACCTGTGCATGAAGTCCTTGTCCATTAGCCCATTATAATCTAGTACTGATTGGTTGGCTCAGTGTAGTCTACCCCCTCTCCCAGCTTGGTCACTCTGCTCAAATCACCCTCTAGGATATGAGCAGTATTTTAAGTTCTTAATTGAATTTATGGCAGTGGTGCAGACTGCTTTTGGCTCTACATAAAACGTGGGTGTTGCTGTGCATGCTGTGTACATTGTACTATATGCCCCGGTTGCCCTGTGTTAACTCTCTGTCCACTACACAGCAGTCCTGATTCATAGTAAGCCAACTAAAATACAACCAGAAGTAAGTGGTTTCAGGTGCTGGTGAAGGAGCCTGGGGGTGGCAGTAATTACTCTCCTACAACTAGTGTGTAGTTGACCTCACAGTCGATGACAGGTTTCTGATGGTAAGAGGGAACCCCAAATAAGTCATAAATAAATAGACGTGATGGCAGAGTAAGCCCATCCCGCCATAGATAGCATCTTCAAACATTAAAACCACAACTAGGATATGAATCTGTCATAGGTGCAAACTAAAGTTAAAGGTCTTTACAAAATACAAGAGTATAAATGCTCCACTTCTGTGAGGAAATCTCTGTGCTCCTTCACTATTCATGTGAGCGTTTCTATATCTAATGACCTGTGTGTTTGTCACTAATCCATGTGATAATTTCTATATCTATGATCCTGTGTGTTTGGAGTGTGAGCAATTTACCTTTGCTGATCGGCTGGAAAAACCTCTGCACTGCTCCTAGAGGGCGGCAGGTTTGGTGGAAGACTCTGTAAGAAAGAAATCACCATATTAATTGTTACAAAGGCTCAATGCAGCAGTTTTCTCTATTAAACTCAAGTGGCGCAATAATATTAAATACTGTATTCTGTTCTGTATGAGTACAGTTGTGGGTATATAGTAATGCACTTTGTGCTGTCTGCAGGGGTTTTAGATAATTAATACTTGTTGAATAGCCCCCCTTTTGTGTCCTGGCCCCCTTGCTCCACTACCCATTCTTTCTCCTTTTCTTTCTTTTTACTTGGTGTCATCTCACAGAACAGACAATCTCCCATACAAGTTATGTCACAGCGGATGCCATCTACAAGAAGCTGAACTTGTATGGTGTGGTACCAGGGAAGAGCGACCGCACAGAGCACTCACTAAAAGTGGGCAGTCAGTCCAGTGCCATTTCTTTATGTGGCCAAACCAGGATGTAGTCCAGGGCACAGCCATATGCCTGGAGGGAAGCTCTAGTTTTTAATTGATTACATTTTCTGTCTTGGGAAAGCCCCTTCCCCCTCCTACCTCATGTCTTCCTCCCCGCCTTAGCCACAGTTTTACATATAGAGACATGTACATGCCCTATCTTACAGCAGTAGTGTTACGAGCCACGGCGGTACTCACGGCCGGTGCGGCTCGCTTCCTGTGCCCTCTGACGACCGGGACATCATTTCCTCCTAAGACCCGACCGTTGCCGACGCTGAAATCTCCCCTGCGCCGCGTCCTGGCAAGATAGAGAGGCCAGGCGCGCGCAGGGCGTATTTTAAGTTCCAAATTAATTATGCAGTGGGCTGTGGATGATTCATAGCTAGGCTCTGATTGGTGGCCACCAGTATTTAAGGCAGTGAGGGTTGAAGCCTCACTGCCGGTTATAGCGTATCTGTCCCAGTCCTGCTGACCTGCTCCTGTTCACTTGTCCTGTCCTGTGGGTACTCTGTTTGATTCCCTGTGTATGACCCCTGCTTGGATTATTGGACTCTGCCTGTTTTGCTCGTGACCCAGACCCTTCTTGCCTGTACCTTGGACCTTACTACCGTGCCTGTGACCCCGACCTCTGGCATGTTTATCAATTACCCTGCTTGCCTGTGACCATTGACCTTGGCTATTGTTTGACTACTCGCTGCCTTCTACCAGTCCCCTGGCTCGCTGCTGTGGTCCTGTATTACCAACCCACACTACACTTGGAGCTAAGTTCTGGGGGCATCCGAGTACTGGTGAGCACAACAGGCTCTAAGGGAAAGGCGGCTGCTATAGGCGAAGATCTCCGTCATCTAGGTCTGTGGGTTGGTGATCAGGGCCAGCAGCCTAACAAGTAGCAGCACATCGGCTCCACTTATCCCAGAGGCTGGAATAATAGAGAGTGCACTCAGGGAGAGGTTGGGATAGAGGCAGAAACACAGGGATTTAAATATTCATGATGGGAGGTCACATTCTTATACAGGGTTGCGATGAAGTGGGAAACAAACTGGTACAAAACTGTGAAGAAACAGTAGTACCTGGCAGAGGCTGGTATATAGTGGTGATAAAGGGACACAGTGACAAAGGCTGGTACATATAAATAAGGGGCATGGTCTAGTACAGTGTGGTAGGATGTGGTGATTAAGAGGCAAAGGTTGGTACGATGTGATTGGGGGAACAGGCTGGTACAATGTGTTGATTGGGGGAACAGGCTGTAATAATGTGATAACTAGGGGGCACATGTATATATGTGTGTTCTGTTACACACACCACTTTAAGGTAGTGATGTTGTATCATTTCCTTCTTTCACAGAGTCCATTCACACAGTCCATACTGATTCTCCAGTCTGTACACATGGATCAATCTGGAAACTTTACTTTCACTTTGTATTTATGTAGTGGCTGGGAGCTGTTTGCCACATTGTCCATTGCAGCCCGAAGGGACATGGCCATCAGATGGGCCTGTAGATTCTATATGACCTAAACAGCCACCAGATTATTCTGTTACTTCAGGTATGGATCAGTAGCTGGAGACCGGAAAGCAACCAGGGACATAATGGAGGATGTAGCCAAAGAGTCGAAAACTAAATCAGGTTCTCGTACATGCCAGGGCTCACCAGGATCAAGTCTTGCGGAGTCCACCGACAATAGTCTTGCTAGTGTTCATGCTAGTCTGTTAAACGTTAAGTAGTCATATTTCTTGGCCAGACAGATATATTTACTGCCTTTAGCAGTATAAGTAAAAGTGATTAGCAGGGTTTTATAATACACAGGCTGGGGTATAACATTAACGGCTGGTTGTGACACTTTGCCTGCTAGGTTGGAGGTCTGTAGTATATACTAGCGTACCGAATAAAAGTTAATTTTAAACTCAATATTGTATTCTTGTTCCCCATTGCAGCAAACTTAAGATACCTGGTACAGCATACTTGTTGGACTCCTAAGATTTCTGTGTGTCACAGTTCGGGAAGTAACATAAGCAAGTGTGAAAATCTCAAAATCACAGGAAATGGTATTACTTTTTACCGAGCATACTAAATCCTTAATCTACAAATTGTGTTTGAAACATCAAATACTTGACTAAAGTTATGTCATGAATGGATTCTACCAGGGCCTCCATTCTGTGTTGCTGGGGTGTTGCCTTGTCTGCCACACAGATAGTTCATATTCAAACTGCAGTTCTTGAGAAACTGTTCCCAGGGTTTTCTATTTACTCAATGAGCTTCACCTGTTCCTAACCAGTGGAAATCAGAGGAACTGGGTTATATGATCCCCAGAGCTTCCTATTTTCATTACCCAGTTATTGTGTTTTGTACCTCTTATCTCACCTATACTCCAGTTCTGCCTGTCACGGGCACTAGGAGTCTTTACCCAGGGATCACCAGGTGGTAGGCTTACCAGAGCAATGTAGGTGGTAATAGGGTACTCTGGTAGCAGGGTGATCATGGAACAGTAAATAGCAGATGATGAGATGCTCAGGAAAGTCTATGACTAGCAACACTGGTAATATGGAGGTAATAGTACACGAGGAACTGTATGGACAAGGACACGTGAAGGTAGTCAGTGGTCTGCGATAGCAAGTTGTACCACTGCTATAGTGAGGAGGAATGTCCAACAGAAACGAGGAAGTGATGAGAGTCAGCGGTCTGCGGATAGCAAGTTGTACCGCTGTCTGGGTGAAGGAATGGAATCCAAGTGGAGGTATCCGGGGAGTCAGTGGTCTGCGATAGCAAGTTGTACCACTGCTATGTGAGAGGATACTGGAACAGGTGATACTGGAAACAGGGATCAGTGGTCTGCTACTAGCAAGTTGTACCACTGAATATATATGTGAGGAGGTGCACGGGGAGAGACTGCAACACAGGGTAAACACGGCACCTTAACACGATCCACAGTAATATGCACAATATAGATATATATATATATGAATGACTGAACAGCACTGCAAATATGGAAAGTCTCTTGAAGTAATCCGGCACAAGATAGTACAGTCAATGATGGTAATAGTCTCAGCGGATAGTAAACTCCAGAGGAGAACAAACTCAGTCCAGCAAGGTATGCAATACACCAGCACAGTCAATGAGAAGTATGCATACCGTGGTTCAGAAGCAGGCAGTCAGACAGGAGTGCAGCGATACCTGAGCGGCAGGAGGCCGGCAGGATGAGAAGTCCCTGGATAGATGAAGCAGAGGTCTAGTAGGTGCAGCGCACAGGTAAGTAAACCAACAGGGACACGAATCCACAGGAATCGGTAGAACGCGGACTGGACTCTTGGAGGACCCAGGAGAATGGTGATGATCTAGCAGCAGGATAGCGGATGAGACAGGAATCCAATGCTGACAGGCGGGTAGAGACCAGCGGAACACAGGAAGGCGTGGAGAGCGGATCAGCAGTAGATGGACGATTAGCGCTGGCAGCAGCAGCAGGACTCTGCGGATCCCCGGAGGTAACCAGTAGCAACCAGCAGGTGCAAATAGCGATGGAACACGGGTGAGCAGAGTAGACCAGGAGCTGTTGATCACGGAGAGTAGCGGATGGCAATAATAGCAGCAGTCTCGAGGAAACACGGGAGAGATGAGATGAAGACTGTAGCGCACAGAGGTAGCGGATAGGAATCAGCTCACAGTCACGATGTTGAAACACAGACGAGTTGCAAGCTGGAGTCTAGTGCACGGAGGCAGCGGGTAGGACTCAGCTAACAGTCACGATGTTGAAGCACAGACGAGTTGTACGCTGGAGACTGTAGTGCACAGAGGCAGCGGATAGAAATCAGCTAACAGTCACGATGTTGGAACACAGACGAGTTGCAAGCTGGAGGCTGTAGTGCACGGAGGCAGCGGATAGGAATCAGCTCACAGTCTTGATGATGAACAGGTGAGTAGATGTGGAGAGTGGCTGAAGTGCACGGAGGCAGAGGATAGGAATCAGCTCACAGACTTGATGATGAACAGGTGAGTAGATGTGGAGAGTGGCTGAAGTGCACGGAGGCAGCGGATAGGAATCAGCAAACAGTCACAATGATATGAGATAGAGTTGAAGTGGCTTAGAAGACTGTAGTGCACGGAGGCAGCGGATAGGAATCAGCTAACAGTCACGATGATACAATTGATGGTAGAAGTGGTATGGGAACCACAGTAGTAGAAGTGGTTTGGAAACCACAGGAATCAGCAGCGCTGAACAAACGAGGAAACACCTTCAGAGACTCATGGGGAATGAGACTCCAAGATCAGGCAACGTGGTGTTGACCACAGGTGCTTAATATAGGGAGTGTTGCCTGATCTGCCAATTAAGTTAAAGGGACATACACTGAAGGGTAGGAAAGGGCTGCGCATGCGCAGACCCTCAGGATGGAGGACGGCCACGGTTCCTAAATGTCCGGGAAGAGGCACTCACGGTCCGGTGAGTGACACTGCCTTTTCCGACCTTGGCTTGCTCTTGGTTCCTTCTACCCTTCTAACTGATACTAGATCTGTTACAGAACAATCAGACTACAAACATGTAGTCTGCGCGCGCAGATTCTGCTCTGAACCATCAAGTGATTGCTTTGACTCAAAGCATGCAATCTTGGACCCAGGTTATGAAAAGTCTGCAACTACATAGCTCAAATCACTGAAATCCCATCTCGTGTAACTCCTCAGGAAACCTATTTATCATTCCCTCCAAGGTGCAGTATTGACCAACATTACCATCACTAGGGATTCTTCCTAGTTCTGCTGCACAAGAGGGTTGTAACTAGGGCTGTGCGACAGGGGCGACCGCCCAGGACGCAACGCTAAAAGGGGGCGCAATTTGGGAATATTTTAGGTGAGTTTGGTTAAAATTGAGGGCTAGGGGGGCGGCATTGCTCTTTCTCGCCCCAGGCGCTAGAATTCTAAGTTACGGCTCTGCATCTACCTTACTTAAACAGGACAGCCCCAAATGAGGGAATCTGGATTATATCACTGATTGAATGAATTTACTTTGTGATGAGCCAAATCATTGTACCACAGCAAAAGCCATCTTGACGTCTCTGCTAAGGGAGACGTACGGGGGCAGGGTGATGATGGGTTGCTGACACTACTTGGAAACCCTTTGACATTTAAAGTAGTGTTGCATCCTATTCATAGAGGTTTACCCAAACACATAAAACTCCAAATAATTTGGATAAATATATTGAATTCACATTAATATTGATCAAAGACTTTCTGAGAGAATAATGGAAAGACGAGGGGCATCTGCTTCATGCCTTAATTATAAACATAATATATATTTATATCTATATCCTGCCACTCAAAACTTCTCAAAAATCACTTCTGCTCTGGATCCCAAGCCTGAACCAATGCTGGTGGATCCAATTTGAGGAGATCTTACTTTCCATGAGATGCACCGACAGTGATCCGAGGTTCTATGTTTGTAGTGGCGTCAGCCTAGTCTATATGTAGCTTATATCAAGAGGACAATGTTTGCAGCAGATTGCAGAAGAATAAACTGTTATGTGGACTTGTATATCAATGTAATTTATTCTATCAGACAACCTTTGCTCTCTAAATCTCCTGAACTTTAAGATAAACTGATCATGATTCATTCCCATCTATTGCTGCCAATCATAATTGAGGCCAGTACACAGATGATTTATGCTACAACAATGATTGATGCCAGTGCAGGAGTTAATTTTATGGACACACAGTTTAAGTGATAACCACAGACAATAAATCGTCTCAATATAGCCCAGTCACTGTGAAACCATCTGCTGTCCTTGGCATTCCTTGGCTGATAAGTCACAATACCTCTATTGATTGGAATAAATGGACTCTGACTTTTTATTCGGAATATAGCCACTTGAGCTGTCCTGAGACACCTGCTTCTAGCCCTCGGGGGTTGATAGAGTGCCTGCTCAGTATAATGAGTATTGAAATGTCAGTGATAAAAACGATGCTGATCGAATGACTAACCATCAATCTTATGATGGCTCCATTGAAGATCTGCCAGGAAATGTGATACCTTTCGCTCATATTTAATATCTCTTTTTGAACCTAAATAGTTAAAAGTCCTCAAGGAATACTTGAAGGAGAATAGATCTAAGGAATGTATCTAACCTTCAATCCCTCTGAGTGGAGCAACATAATTTTCTGTGGAAAGCAAGAGATGGCTTAAGTTAACTATTAATTATAGTAAACTTAGTAAAGTAGCTTAAAAACAATATCCTCTCCCATTGATCCCTGAGTTACTTGAAAGACTGCAGTCTGCAAAGATGTTTACGAATCTGCATGTTCATGGGATGTAGAACTTCATCTGCATTAGACCAGGGTACGAATGCAAGACCACTTTCTGGACACGTTATTGTCACGAGCCGTGGCTTTACTACCAGTCGTCGCGGCTCGCTTCTCACTGCTGCTCGTCCCAGCCGCCGTCAGGACGATCGGGACGTCACTTCCGGCCGTTGCCAGGGCAACAGTCGGACGCTTCTTCAGCCCCTGATGTGTCCTGGCAAGCTGTTGCTCGGGCGCATGCGCAGTTTACACACTCACCAGCTGGGGCCTATTGTCTGTTTATGGAGCATGCTCCTGATTGGTCATTATCTGTATTTATGGCAGGGAGGGCTTAGCCCCCCTGCCGGTTATAGCGTTCAGCTACCTGGCTGCTGACCTGCTGATTGTTCTGTGTTCCTGTACTGCTGTACCTCTGGATTGACCTTTCTGTGTATGACCTTTGGCGTGTTTATTGGATTGTGATTCTCTGCTGGTGACCCTGACTCCTGCCTGTGACTCGGATATCCTGTCTTTCTGCTGGACCTGACCCTTTGCCTGGACCCCACTTTGCTGATTGCCCGTGCCCTTTGCCTGTCCCTGACTTTGCCTCGTGCTGCCATTTCCTTGCCGCGCCACGGTTTAAACCATGACCTTGTACTACGCAAAGTATAAGACCTGGGGGCATCTGAGTGCCTGTGAGCACATCAAGCTCTACGGGAAAGGCGGCTGCTAAAGGCGAAGACCTCTACCACCTGTTCTACAAGCTTATGACTATACCCGGTAGACGTGACAGTTATTGACAAAATAACACCCCTGCAATATTTCGGCACTTATTATTACGGTTTATATATATAGCACCAGTTATATTTCAGGCAATGAATAGGGAATCATTCTAAGTTTCCTACAACACATATAAGTTGCTTGCAAAATGAATATCAAAGACAGGGGTTATATCTGGAAAACTGAAGAATGATTTTTAGGACAATTCGGTGAACATGATACATTCAGCATTGCACCAAATTTTCTTTAATACATGATAATAAATCTGCATTTTAGAAATATTTTTGTATATAATTTGTAATTATCATTTTGTTTTCTACACACTGAGGAGGTCATTTATGAATCAAACCCCATTCAGTGCCCTCAGTTGTCTGCCTAGAGCACCACAAGGGGCACATCTTCTCTTAGGAGATACTACCGCCAACCAAAAGTGTGCCAAGGTGATCGTAGAGGCAAAAAATGAATATTTAGAGGCGCACTGCAAAAGTGCAGATGTTAAAGTCCATCCTCATATCCTACAAATAAATATGTGCACTATGATGCTTCTTTAACTTGTATCTGAATGTTGTACTTTTATTCTGTATTCTTTAATATTAAATACCATTGAATAATGCCTGAAGGAGCCTGTGGCCATGTCCCTGAGTTATGTGCAGTGGCCATCTTTAAATGTACTCCGGGAGGGTTAATACCAGGTGATGGAGGAGTTAAATTCACCAGAGCTATTCGCAGAGTGTGTAAAATGATGTTTAAAAAATGTACTTAATAAACTTACAGTGTATACAATATGTGCTGTGGCGCAGGGAGAGTCATACCCGGCATCGTAGCATCAAGCCAGGGAACAAGAGAAAATGGTTTTAAAATGAATAAAAATATTTACTGTGCATGTGGGCGCTGTGCCATGGTAGTTAACTGGTGAGTAGTGCCGAATGTGTTAATTCTCGATGCTAGTTGCCCGTTGTGTGTAATTGTAAAAGTATAGCTATCCCTAAATGTCTATTAAATGTATATGTAAAATAAAAAGTACTTTTTGTTCGTTGTAGTCCAGCGGGGATGGAGACTTCACCCCCCGCAGCCAGCTTGCAGTTGCTGTTGGAGGGACTTACACAGCAGCCTCCTGGATTCAAATGAATCTAGGAGGGTCCCAGCAGGCTGCACCGCATACTGGAGCTCAGAGAGCCTCAGGAGCGGCAGAACAGGACCTGGTCCCTTTCTCCCTGACACTATTTTTGGCCAGGGGAGAGAGCCAGACTCTGGTGCAGAGTCCCTGGAAGTATTTTAGGTGGGAGATTTAAAAAAATAAATCTCCCATCCCAGACATTCTGGCACCAGTGGAGGAGAGGAGGCTTATCCCCCCTCTCCCTGGCAGCTCGTGGACAGGGGTGGAAGAACACTTCTCCCTGCCATTAGCAGTAATGTAAAAAGGTGTTAACCCCTCCAGACTGATTCACGTGCAGTCTACATGAATCAGCCTGTATTGGTTAAAGGGACAAGAGGCTGTATTACCTCCTGCCAGGTTATGTGTGCAGAACTGTGTATAAAGAGCCCTGTTTTACCTTGAAATGTATTATTCCATCTATACTTCTGGAGATCCCTAGTACCTCAAACTAGTGTATGTTACTGTCCTTATTAGTACACTTGAGCTAATAAAACATCACTGCTTGAAGATCCTGCTTACCTGTTATAATTCCTGTAACCTACAGATTAGACCAATCTAATCCGTTATCCGGCTGTTCTGAGGTTGGGACCCAGCATCCAGTACCACTGCTCTACCTGCTATCTGCAGCTCTGGTCATTGTGAGAGGCTGAGGGAACCATCCACAGCAACCGTGATCTGAAGGAAGAGGTCAGGGGTACCAACCCAGGTGCCCAGCAAGAGGGTACACTAGCAGCGAGAGTTATCCAGAAGGAAGCTGTTTTAGGCACTGGTGAAGGAGCCTAGTGGTGACAGCAGAGCCCCTCCTACTGTGTTTAGAGGGGCGCAATTGGGATAAAGAAAGGGGACGATGGCAAGGCAAGCCCAGCCGGTCCCCAGCACCACGACAGGGTGGCATAGGAAGTTCATCCTGTCACTGAGCAGTTATCCCATTTTGAGCTATGGCATCCTATTCATCCATAAGCATCTGGCATAGATGATTTGGTGTTGGCCTATGAGAAAAAGTAAGCACTGTGACAGGAAGTGGAGACAGCCCAAGAGCTGCCGTACGTGTGCCAGCATCTCTGTATATTTCAGGATTCTGCACACTGTCGTAGCTCTATTTCTGAAAAATAGATTCAGCAAAATGTAGACTTAAATCACAGAATGATGAAGCAAAAGCAGAGCTCGAATATTGTATAACCAGCACTTTATTCCTCATCATGTAATGTCCTGTTCCACTGAAATTACACTCATTTCTTTAGCAGCCACATAATTTTCTCCAGTAAAAATAATAAAGGAGGGCAATGAGCATGTGGGGGGACACAATTCCTAATTTAGGACATATTCAGTTACTGGATGCCACAAACTATGGCAATAGTGGTTCTTATTAGGGTCCTGCTCCATAGAGCCGCTTATGTGGTGTTGACTACTTTATACAAAAGACTTTTAAACGATACAACTCACATGCATTTGCTGTATTGGCGTCCAGGCTGGCGCAGAGAAGGGACAGGTGTAATGCGGAGGCTTGTACTGGAACAGTGATGCTTCTCTGAATGGGTGGTGACCTCATTGCAGGCGCTGGGCACATACCTGGAGCTATAAATACCTACCAGTGGTTATTAAGTCTCATTCATGCCAGTACCTAGAATTTCTGTGCGTTTTTTGTGTACTAGAACTAGGCTATTCCTCTAACCAACGTTTATCTGCTGCTAGACTTCTGACCACCGTTTGTCCACTGCTTGTGCAACAGACCTCGCCCATATCTCCGACCACCATTTGTCTACTGCTTGTGCACCAGACTTCGCCCATGTCTATGACCACCGTTTTTCCACTGCTTGTGCACCAGACCTCAGCCATACCTTTGACCACCGTTTGTCCACTGCTTGTGCACAAGACCTCAGCCATACCTTTGACCACCGTTTGTCCACTGCTTGTGCACAAGACCTCAGCCATACCTTTGACCACCGTTTGTCCACTGCTTGTGCACCAGACCTCAGCCATACCTTTGACCACCGTTTGTCCACTGCTTGTGCACCAGACCTCAGCCATACCTTTGACGACCGTTTATCCACTGCTTGTGCACCACTCGGCTTTAACTCTGACCACCGTTTGTCCACTGCTTGTGCACCAGACCTCGGCCACACCTCTGACTACTGTTTGTCTACTGCTTATGTACCAGACCTCAGTCATACCTTCTTTTGACCACCGTTTATCCACTGCTTGTGCACCAGACCTCGGCCATACCTCTGACTACGGTTTGTCTACTGCTTATGTACCAGACCCTGGATTTGAACTTTAACTGCTTCTTATTCAATCTGGCTTTTAGTTTGCCTGTATACAAAAACACTGACCATGGCCTATTCCTTATCTGTGCTTAGGTATATGTTTACCTGTACATTGTCTACTCTGGAACTTCTATACAGCAACTACAATGGTTTCCCCAGCACCTATTTCCCGAGTGCTCCACCCTGCTGTTTTTGTTTTCGAGCACGTCGTGGTTGCAGCTTCTGCACAAATTTCCTGTCTTGTCTGTGTGTTTCTATCTTTTCTTCAATGACATTAGTAATGTAGGGATTTGGCTGACTGTATTGCGTTGCAAAATATTGATACTTCATATGTCATACATTGTATATATCGGTTACCCTGGGGATTTCACTGTCTAGGGAATCATTCACGAGTCTAGGGGAGAAGGATGGAGTATTCCTCTGTTTAGGAGACCATTGTATTTCATAGGCTAGTGTACAATGATTATCTAGCTTCCATGTTATGTCCTGTGACTTAAGGTCTATATAGCTGCAATACGTGTCCTGAGATATTTCCAAAACCTGAGACTTCCCACTAATAGACCCCAATCAGGGAGAAGCTAAGCAATGAGTTGGTCTGTGAAATGTAACTTGGGGTAAATTACTGGTGATGGGGCTAGCGACACCCCAGATACCACACTATTAATGTCTCCTCTTTGAATATAAAGAACCGGGATACAGATAATAGAGCTCAGATTTGAGCTTTGTGTTTAAATGTTAGCTTCCTGGTGAAATTAAGTGAGACCTCAGCCACAAATCCTGATGTGGACCACCATGTTTAGTGTAAGTAATGTCATTTATCGCTGGTAGAATGTTGTAGAGATCATAATACGGTAAAACATACCATGTGCTTTAAATTCAGTTGTGGCACATTCAGTAATCCTCGCTACACCTCTAAAAGACTGACTACATAGCCACTGAGTGCAGTCTTCCAGGGGGGCATTTCTGTCCTATGATACTCATATATCACATGCCGAGATGGACACTGGGCACCTCTTCTTCAGGACGTGCACAGTGGATAGGAGCTACATTGGGGGGAGATGGAACCTGATTGGACGGATGCCACCATCTCATCCACACATGGTTTCTGCTCCTTCTCCAGAGACATCTGGACTTGAATAAAGCAGTAGTCTAACTGGAGATATACACTTGATGAATGGGAAGCTGTGGATAATATTCCTGTGTGGACATCCACAGTTGGTGTATTCATGTGATTGACAGAGTCCATCAGGACTGGCAGATTCTGACTTATTCTCTGGAGCACAGTGAACCCATCTAATACATGAGCGGGCATACCTCAATACCTCATACCTGCTGTTGTGTGCACTGTAATCAAGGATTAATGAAGAAATAAAGAAGAGATGCAGATTATCTTTACATACAAGACAATGGGATGGTGTGACACTACACAGAATGCAGGACAAACCTAACAGACCATCGAGCTTACTCTGTGAAGGACTAACACAGTCTCCTAAAACTGAATAGAGGTTGTCGTAATTGACATTAAGAAAAATAAGATTTTTATTGACAGTCGGTGACACTATCCTTAAGAAGAAAAACAGGCTGTCCACTGAGGCGATATGTCGTTTCAAGTAATGGAAATAATAGAATTCAAATGCAGAAAATATTTTTTTTATTACACACTTATTATAAGTGAAAATGCAGTAATGTGATTATCTGCAGTGGAACATTATTATTCTCTAGAGATTATCATGCTACTTGATCTTTCTTTTACTCAGTTTTCAAGCATTATTTCTTATTTTCTGGTGCTTCAAAGGGATTCTTATCCCAAATAAGTTTTCTGCCATTGTTGGTGCCCCCATACTATAATATCACATTATATATATATATATATATATATATATATATATATATATATATATATATACACTGTATATATAGAGGAACCATTGACAGTCACATAAAACACATGATATTGTATAGGGGAGGCAGGTACCTGTCCATTTATTGGGGTGCAGGCTGGGAGCGGGCAGATGAGCAGAATGCAGTGTCTGTCTGTACATCACTCACTGAGTAATTATACATATAACATTATTATTTTTGGGAGATCATAAAAGGTTAAAGTGAGGGATAATAATTCTAGTACCTCACTTCAGCACCACTTTGAAACAAACGTTATCTTGTTGGTTTTGGTTACTGTAAAGGAATAAAGTGACTATTTATACATTTCATAACTAGCAAATGTCCACTTATTAAAATTTCATTATAAAATCTCTTTACAGCATGTTCCCTCATGTTGTGCTAATTACTAGTTTGGGGGCGGCGGGTGCTACAGGTATGGGATTAATTATCCAGAATGATGGACACTTCCAGTTTTCCAGATAAGGAGTTTTCTGTAATCTTGAGCATCATGTCTAAAATCTGCTAAATCTCATTGAAACAACCCACCTTTCCCCACAATGTTTATGTTTCGTATCGCTCCTCACAGTGACTTTATATGATGTGTGTGTGGATGACATTATCACTGAGCAGACAATACTGGTGGATCGCAGGTTTCTGGATAAAAGATCCCGTACCTGTATTACGCAGAGGTACAGAGAGATGGACGACCACACACTCAGACAATACTCAGACAATACTGTACTTCATGTATCATTTTACTTTTTGCATTGAGAGAGGCAGAACTCTGCTCCACCTGGTAACAAACATTTTTCGTGTATATACAATTCATCTTAGTGTTAGTACTGTGCCCTTCAAACAACTCACAGACCAGCAGGCACTGACCAGCGCAGAAGGGCTAATGTGAGAAGACAGCACCAGTCTGTGTAAGAATGGGACAATGTTCACTTTCTGCAGTGTTAATGACAGAGTAATGCCATTTTATACACTATAGGTTTCATGGCAGCAATTCCTATGACAAGGCAGTTATGGAAAATATACAGTTACAATGGCAGCCCCAGATACACTTTAATTCTAATGAACAGGGCCGAATATTAATTTCTACCCATAACTCCTCCTTTGCACTATTCCTATAGCTAAGCATGGAGACGAGAGGCTTGTGCATGCAGTTTGAATCTGGTCAATGAGTGCTGGGGCGGGCGATGGTCTGGAAGATGATGGCATGCAGTTGACTTGATTGTTGAACCCCTGGATGTGGACAGAGAACTTTTTGAAGGGCAGGAAAGAAATGGGAGAGACCTCCATGGCACAGAGAGCGATATGATAGGGGAGCGATAAGGAAGACAACAGAGGATCAGGGGCTTCTATATTTACACACATAGGACAACCCCAAAGAGGTGTGAAAGAAAGTTCAGACTCCCACTGGGCCACCACAGTCAGATCGAGGGCGGGAAGCAGCTCCCTATTCTGTGTGAGGGTCCTTATTTTCTGTTTAAACAGTTACCCCTTCCAACAGGACAGATGGTACATCCAGAATGTCTATAAAATGAAAGGAATGGAGATGTTGAGGAGATTATAATGTATAGTCATATATACAGAGCACATATGTAATGGAAATGCAGTATATGAGTAATGGTAACACTATGCTCATGTGTTGTAGATACATCTATAATTCAGCGGCAGGACACTGTGCCATAATAACATATCCCACACTATAGGACATCTGTTCTTTGTGTCATACATATAAGCACTCAGCAGCCACTAATCCCACCCAGTTACTGCCAATATTCCTGTACAGCACAGAATACGTTATTTCCATATAAAATATATAACAAATGTACCAGTATATTTATAAGCAAAGCACGTAATAATTAGCGAGTTATTTTCCTTTATCTGACAGTTACACATTCTGTTACATTGTACTTAATAGAAATAGCCACCCCTGTCCATACCCACAATGCACTTTGTTTGGAAAGTTACAACATAACATTGTAAACAGTTTTACCAGACACTGTATATTCCACAATGGAACCATTCCACCAGTCATATGACACAAGTGTGTGTGGCTTTTCCGGAACCAAGAGACACAAGAGTGCATAAACTAAATTTCACACGTTTTACTCCTTTAACTCACATCTGCTCCTCTTACCTTTTTATCACTATTTCAAATAACTATTTTTCAAAGTAAAAATGCCAAAAAACTATATATCTATCTTATTACTATGTGTTAGTATTATAAGCAATCTTGTATATTGTGCGGCTTTGATTATAAGGATCTCTGGGTTGCAGAGAGGCTCTTGTCATCGGTATCGCCTATTCTCCCAGTACAGCATATAGTATCACCTATATATAATCAATGTTAGATTTATCAGGAGCCATCTCAGACATTCCTAAGTAGAATAAATAGGTACCTGGATTTGGGGATGCAAAGTTGGTTCTGTGGTGGTCAAGGTTTCTGGTTTACATGGAGTCCAGAATACGGCAAGTCCCGAATCACAGGAGAGACGATTCTTGAAGCCAGAAACAGTGGAGCTCAAACCCTAATACACAGCACATCCAAAACATACGTGTCACATACAACATAACGTGTTACATGCAGCACATAATCCACAGAGCACAGGATACGAATAAAAATGGGCAAGCGGAGCCATGAAGAGAACACAAGAGGGAGAGAGAAACAGGCACATTTAGAACAGGTCCATTAGCCACAATAATACCCCAGTGAGCTGGTCGGTGACAGCACCACCCTGCTGGACACATATCACACAGTCCCCAGACTCTTATTTACCACACAATAAACAGATGAGGATATAGAAACTGAAGTGAGATATTGTTACATTTCTGGCAATATGTAAATATGTTTGTAATAGTAGGTCTAAGAGTAAAATATAATAAATAATAGTGGATGTTATTTGCATGGGGACAATGTATCTTTAAAGCACAGTATAAGGGGGCTGCAGGGGGTCACACTGAGGGGGCCTTCAACGCCCTGCTCTTGTAAAACGCTGTGGTGATGGCGGAACGCACGGCACTTGTTGTGAACGGAAGACAATGCAGCTTGTAGTGTTATCTCACATCCATAGACCATCCTGCCTTCAGACAGACCACCCTGTGTGGAGAGCGTTCAACAAACCCTAATTTTACAAGCGTTTGCAAAGAACTCTGTGATGCCCCATAGAGGCTTTTGTGGCGCTCATGTGTCCGAGACCTTTATATATATATATAGTTTAAGTGCTACACTTTACATTGACTCAGAGTAAACTTCACAGAATGAAATAACCCTTCTCTCATGGTGCTATAATACTTCCCAGCATGCTCAGCTTTCACATGCTGAAACAGAATAGGAACAATCCAATTTCAAGTGGCTTTTACTGGATTATATCTATTGCACCGCACCGGTTTTCTCCCACAGCCTAAAATAAAATATAATGGACCCTAGAGTGTCTGTGCACTACAGAAATTTAGGCTGTAAGCTCCAATCTGAACTCACGTATAATAAGTGATGACATATGAACTCAGCGTTCATACAAATATTATTCACAGGTATCTGCATATATAGATATCCCTTTTGTATTTTTAATATTATAGCTACAGCTTGTGTTCCCACTCCTAGAAAACAGGCAATTAGATACAATATGCATGCTATACTTAATATTTATACTCTTAGATAATCATATTCTCTATGCTTTATCACTTTAAAATTTATAGTACTGAAAACTGGGTCAAGGTCAGAGTGTGGCGGGCACACACAACTGAAAGTGTCACCACTAGGTCAGAGTAGGGGACACACACACACACACACTCATTTTTTATAGTCAAAGACAATTTGTGATGATGAAACAAAGGAAGGGGATAAATAAAAGTAGGTGTAAATGGATGACACCTTCCCAGGTTCAGACAGAAATGAAAAGACAGAGGAATTGCAAATTGTGAGTACTAAAGACTTACAGTTGGGTGTTGTGGGGCCTCTTGGGAAGACAAGAGTGAAGTACACACAGGAGGGTTCAGGAGAAAGATCGGTGTGGAGTAAACTGGGAAAGGTTATTCTCTGTGCAGCTGAAAACTTGGTAGTAAAATAAATAGTTTTCTTCTGTGGATCATCATACAGGAAAAGTTCAACTGCTGTTGTCTAATACTATGCAGAAGGAGTTCTCTTTCATTATGTACAAAATGAGGAGTAGGTCATCATGGAAAAGGAGATGAGAGGCATTCCAGATCTTTAGGCTTTATTGAATGGGGCACTAGGTGACATGCCATTGTCCATATGGATGTGTCGGAGTGGAGTGTGTTTAGAATTCAATCCTGACAGCTGGTGGAGGCTGTTTTTTGTTCTGCAGAGGTCTCTCGATCTAGTGCATGAGTGGAGTTCTGGTACCAGACAATAGTGTTCTCTTAGACATCTCTCAATATACAAATAACATTGTAAGAACATGTATATATTAATATGTTAATGTCACCTGGTTAAAAGGGTTTTTCTCTGGCTTTTTGGTTAACATTGTAGGCACTGCTTTGAAGTACAGTTAGAAATAAAGTGAAAGTTATATATATATATATATTTATAAAATAAAAAAGTCCATTAAAGCTTCACCACATGCAGAGCAGGAAAAGGTTGTTCAAGTTCATGGATTTAGGGTGGATATTGCTGTTCCTATACAAGGCTGGGCAAAAGGGTTGGCAATGTTTTGAACCCTCTGCTCAACTCCTGGCTGCAGCTGTGACTTACGTTTAACAGTGCATTTGCCAATTCAGCTGTGTCAAATGTTCCGTCTTGAGGCCCATTTGCGTATCTTCTGCCATAACTGGTTGAGGAGTATGAGGCAGATGAGAAGCTCATAGAGAAATTTGCGTTTCCTGTGGCATCAAAGCTACCCCTTCTTGAACCTGATCTGGACCCAGTTCTAGAGCCTGATCGGGATCCTGAGGCTGAGCCGGAGCCACTGACATTGTAGGGACTGTAATAACCTTTACTGGATTGTGATGATGCTTCAAGTAGTCTCAAACCAGTGCCATCCTCTACCATGCTCTTCTCCATGGCTTCTTTGTAGGAAATCTTTAGTTTGGTTTTTGGACAGGTAAGGTATTTGGAGTAAGTGTTCACATCTCGCAATTTTTGGGCTGTGCGGGAGTCAATGGTACCTTTATGGAGGGCATCCTCTAGACTGACACGTCCTGCAATGTCAGGTTCTATAAGACCACCAGTTAAATACTGGACTTCCAGGAAGCGTTGTCCAGCTTCATAGTATAGCCATCCCTTTTTCAAAGCTTGGGCAGCTGACATTCTCGTCTTTGTTCTTGGATCTTCAAAACCATTAAATGCTTTCTGGGCCAGGTTAATTCTGTCTACCATGATTTTGTCTACTAGGCCTTTATTGACTGCATCAACAACTGAAAATTTTTCTCCTGTAATTGGATCAATGATACCCCCTGTACAAGCCTGAGCTTCCAGCAGTCTCTGACCAGTTATGTTGTCTACAAGGTTGCGGTGCATGGCTTCAGTGACTGATACTTTTTCTAATGTGTCTGTGTCCACTATACCTGCGATAGGGCCAGTTTCTTCGCTCGGATCACTCCAGGATGTTAACTGAGCCCTTCCAGCAGGGCTAGCTGGGATAGATGATGAAGAACCCACAGAGGAGGATCGTGATCGGAATCCACCCACGTTACCTGAGAGCATGTCTGCAAATTCTGTAATGGATAAGGACCCTGAGCGATACTGATCCAGGGAATTCTGATCAATGAGACCTTTGGAAATGGCATCATCAATATCGTACTGTCGCCCTGACCGTCTATCAGTGATCATAGATTTTACTACACCATCTGATGAGGAGATAGTGACCTCTTCCCATTCGCATTCCTGTTCAGACAGTTCTATATATGTCTGGTGGTCAATAAGGCCTTTACGATAAGCTTCATAAACAGACATTTCTTTACCAGTTTCTGGGTCAACAATGACAACTCTTCGCTTACGAACTGAAGACTTGGATGAAGTCTTTCTTTCCCGTTTCTTTTCTTTTAGTGGCAAGAGACAAAGCCCAGTTTCTGGATCGATAATGCATCTTTCCATTAGCTGAAGGTAGGTTAGATTTTCCTCCGTGTTAGGGTCAAAGAATCCTTTAGTATCATCACTTGGATCTGTGAGAATCTCATTCATCTCCTCATCGAACAGACCTCTTTTGTAGGCCATCTCTACTGGCAAGCGATGGCTTTCTTCTGGGTCAATAATACCACCTGTGGCAATTTGGGCTTCCAGCAATCGAATGCCATGATCTTTTAGAATTAGACCTTTCTTCATGGCTTGGAAAAGTGAGATAAGCTTCCCTGAATATGGATCCTTATAACCAGTCACTGCTCGCTCAGCTGACAGAAGTTTGTCTTTAAATTCTTGCCCCACTATACCCATTCGTACAGCATCCTCTACTGCTAATTTGAGACATTTTATTGGATCAATAACATACCCTGTGGCTGCTTGGGCTTCAAGTAACTCAAATGCTGTGCCTGGCCTGATCATGCCTTTCTTCATAGCTTGGTAGATAGAGTACCTTTCTTTTGTAGCTTCTACATATACACCAGCAATGCAACTTGTCCCCTCCAGGAATTTTTGTAGGTTTATTGAGACTTCCTCAATAGAAGTTAGACCATCTTGCAAGCGTTGCGCTGTCACTGCATCCAGTACGTTTGACCGTATCAGTTCCTCCATGGTAATTTCTTTCCTCAAACCCTTGAATGTAAGTTTCCTCTTGTCTGCAAGTGGCAGGAGAAATAGATTGCTCTTTTCATCCCTGTGGCATCTTTTCAAAAGCTGAGAATAGCTGAGTTTTTCTTCTGTTGAAGGGTCCACATAACTGCGGACCTCACTTGGCTCGGACAACATGTCAAGTGTTTCTTTGTTGAGATAGCCACGCATAAAGGCAGTTTCATGTGGAATGTGAAATCCAAATCGGGGATCAATTATACCTCCTGTAGCTAGTTGGGCATCAAGCAATCTCAAAGCTTGATCAGGGGGGATTAAGTCTTTTTTCATTGCTTGGAAGATTGAAATCATTTGCTCAGTGTAAGGATCTCTGTAGCCGGTCACTGCTCTTTCAGCAGACAGAAGTCGGTCATGAATTTCGGGACCCACCACTCCTTTACGCACAGCTTCATCTACAGTTAACAATTCATTCTTCACAGGATCAATCATAAAGCCAGTGGCTGCCTGGGCATCTAATAGGACATGAGTTGTATCAGGAGAGATAAACCCTTTCTTCATTGCCTGATAAATACTGACAGTTTCCTTAGAGCCTGGCATTTGCAGTCCTGCAACACATCCAGTTCCATACAGGTATCTCCAGACAGTCTCAATCTGTATAATTTCTTGTATAGATTTTGTTCCTTGCTTAAGCATGTTGTAGATTTCAAATGTGATTAGTTTAGACTCGTACAACTCTTCAGCTGTAATGCGTCGACGGACAAAGTCATAAGAGTGTAGTTCTTGTTGCCGAATTATTTCAGTTTTCTCAATGATCTCAATAATGATGATAATCATACGCTCCTTGGTCAGTCTACCAGCTTGGAATTCAGCCATTAATCTATCTCTTTCCTCTTTAGGTAGAAGATCTGACTGCATGAGCTCCCATATTGTCATTGTAGAGCCAGCCATGCTTCCAGCAGGAATGTCCACTGTTGTCTCTTCAAACACCTTCTTTGTATCTTCTTCAGTGTAAACTTTACTACTTTCTACTGCTTTAGGTTGTTCAGTTTTCTTTAAAGGAAGGAGGGTCAACCCTGTTTCTGGATCTTTAATGCATCTTTCTTTAAGTTGCAAGTAAGTCAAATTTTCATGACTGTTGGGGTCAAAGAAACCTTTTGTGTCATCAGTAGGATCAGCCAGGATCTTGTTCATGGCTTCATCAAAGTAACCACGTTTATAGGCAACTTCTACCGGGACACGGTGACTGTGAACTGGGTCAATAATACCACCTGTTGCTATCTGTGCTTCCAAGAGCCGTATTCCATGGTCTTTCAGAAGTAAACCTTTTTGCATAGCTTCAAACACCGATATGGTATTTCCAGAGTAAGGATCTTTGTATCCTGTTACAGCTTTTTCTGCAGAAAGTAGCTTTTCATGTAATTCTGGTCCGACAACTCCAGCTTTTACTGCCTCATTCACGTAGAATTTTTGGTTCTTTACTGGGTCGATAATAAAACCAGTGGCAGCTTGTGCCTCAAGGAGAACCATAGCTGTCCCAGGCCTCAACAGGTTCCTCTTCATAGCTTGGTAAATGTTCATTTTTAGTTTGTTCTCTTCCACGAAAACACCAGCTATGCAGTCACTGCCCTGGAGATACCTCTTGACTAAATCTGTATCAGATATTTCTTTCACTGACTTTTTGCCTTCTTTTAGCTGCTCAAACTGAGCTTTGTTAATGATGTTGGCCTCCAGTAGTTCATTGGCAGGAACTGGAGCTCGAAGACCAGTGAAGGTAAGACGCTGCTGTTTTTTGGTCTCTGTTTCTTCCACAATGGTAATCATGATTTTTATGATTTTTTCTATTGTAACTTTGCCAGTCTTATATTGACGGATCAGCTCTTTCCTTTGCTCTTCGGTGAAGTATTCTGAATGGATTAACTCCCATATAGTTATAGTCCTTCCTTTAAAGCCGCCAAGAGGCACTTCAACTGTTGTCTTATCAAAGGCTTCTTTGGCTTGAGAGTCATTGTAAACCTCTTCTAATTGGGACTGTATAGCTTGTTCAGAGAGGGGCAGTAAAAAGTGACCAGTTTTCTTGTCTACTTTGCACTTTTTCTGTAGCTGTGCATAGGAGAGATTTTCTTGACTGTTTGGATCATAGAAGCCAGTATTTTCATCAGCTGGTTCAGAAAGCATTTTAGTTGTTTCTTCATCTAGGTGACCTCGTTTATAAGCAATTTCAAGTGGCAGACGATGACTATTTACTGGGTCAATTATGCCACCGGTGGCCAGTTGTGCATCTAGCAGTCGAATTCCACTATCTTTTGGTATAAGTCCCTTCTTTAGAGCCTGGAATAGTGACAGAGTCTGTCCAGTGTAGGGATCCTTGTAGCCAGTGACAGCTTTTTCTGCAGAGAGCAACTTTTCATGGTACTCTGGGCCAACAGTTCCAGCTTTAACAGCCTCATCTACTGGGAGCAGCTCGTTATTAATAGGATCGATAATGAATCCTGTACCTGCTTGAGCTTCAAGCAGACTAAGAGCTGTGGCTGGCTTCAGTAGGTTCTTTCTTATAGCATCGAACAAGGTTTGTTTTTCACCAGTGTTTTCCACTTGGACTCCAGCTATGGCTGTGCTTCCAGTCAAATACTTTTTTATAGAATCTACCTCAGACAGATCCTTCACAGACTTCTTGCCTTGATGGAGCTGGTTGAAAAGGTCATTATCTATGATTTTACTGTCCACTAGTTCAGCTGCTGGAACAGGATTTCTTAGACCATCAAAGCACATCTGCTTCTTCTTTTCATTTTCTTCTACCACTGTAATTATGATCTTTATTATTTTTTCCACTGTAATCTTCCCAGTCCTATACTGCCGTAAAAGGTCTCGCCTCTGCTCTTCTGTGAAGTATTCACAGTTAATAATCTCCCAGATGGTGACAGTTTTTCCTTGGAATTTACCAAATGGAACAGAAACGGTGGCTTTCTTGAAGACATCTTTGGCTTCTGAATCTGTGTAGAGAAATTCTCCCTTTCCGGCTTTGTCAGTCAGAGGCAACAGACAGAGCTTTGTTTCTGGGTCTATCACACACCTCTCCATGAGCTGCAAATATGTAAGATTTTCTTGTGTGTTTGGGTCAAAGAAGCCTTTGGTGTCATCTGTTGGATCAGATAGAATCTTGTTCATTTCTTCATCAAAGTAGCCTCGTTTGTAAGCAATGTCCAGAGGTAGGCGATGACTATTGACTGGATCAACAATGCCCCCAGTAGCAATCTGGGCTTCCAGCAGTCGAATTCCATGGTCCTTCACAATTAAGTCCTTCTTCATGGCTTGGAAGAGTGATATTTTCTCTCCAGTATAAGGATCTTTGTATCCAGTGATGGCTCTCTCTGCAGACAACATTTTGTTGTGCACTTCGGGGCCAATGACATTTTCTTTCACTGCCTCTCTTACGGCCAGTCTCTTGTTAGTCACTGGATCAATTATAAAGCCAGAGGCAGCCTGAGCTTCCAACAGAATGAGGGCAGTTCCAGGTGTGAGTAGCTTCTTTTTCATAGCATTATAGATACTAATCTTTTCATTACTTGGTTTCAGCAATAGCCCAGCAATGCTGCTCTTTCCTTGCAGGTATTTTCTGACGTCTTCACGCTGTGAGAGATCACCAACAGATACTTGTTTATTGGACAATTTGTCTAACATCTCTTTGGTCAGTATTCCAGCCTCATACAGTTTGGTGGGAGAGACTTTCTGTCTTAAGCCATCAAATGCATTCTCTTGATCTCCATTTTGAGCTGAACCATCAACTGAATCGCTGCCGTTTGGCATTGCTCTGGTCTGTGTTATGGTGGTCACTTTGTGTATCAAGACCTCCTTTGTTTTCTCTAATGCTAGTCTATGTTCTTGCTCCAGTTGTTCCAGCCTCTCCCTCAGCTTTCGGTTTTCTTCCTCCAGTAGATTCTCTTGCTCGCGCCTCTTTTTATCCAACTGCTGCAGCTCTTCTTGTTTTTGTCTAACCTTGTCTTCAGCTTCCAAGTGCTTCCTGACCGCATCATCCATGCTGAGCTGCAGCAGCCTCTTCTCCTCCTCTAGCTGTCCAAGCTGACGTTCTTTTTCTGATTTCAACTTCTGGGCTTTGTCGACTTCCGTCTCAAAGAGCTTCTCCAGTTTGGCCTTTTCCTCTTCAATGTACTTTTCTTTCTGAATCAGTATTTGCTTCTCGGATAAGAATGTGGAATGGAGACTTTTGGTTTCCTGGCGTAGCTGTTCTTGTTGAGCTATTTCCATCTGTAAGATATAGGCCAAGTCAGTAGGACCATCAAACAGCAGAATCTCACTAACCGCTAAACAGAATTCTGAATTAGTTCTTAATAAATCTTTTCCATATCATTAAAGGGGATAAAGTTTTTATCATGCAGGCTGGAAGCATGGAGGTTAAGCAGTGTGCAGTGTGATGACACATTGGAGAACAGGAGAGCTGGTCTATGGATAGAGGCAGGAAGCTGAGCAATGGTCTTATTAACAAAACAAACATTATGTAGTTGGGTCACACAGAGGTTGGGGATTTGGAACTTAACTGAAGTACCCCTTTAATGAGGAACTTGGGGTGTGACTAGTAAGGAACATGGTGACCCTGGAGAAACAGGTTAATGCAGCAACACGTTTCACTGTTAATTCTGGGAACACTGCTGATGATTTGCACGTGGAAAGCAAACACAAAATATAGTAGCGGATGATCAAACCAAAATTATGATGGGCTTCATTTGGTGCATAAATAAGGAAAACTCAAAATAACAGGGTTCTTTTCCTACATTTGGCTGTCCTGATTAGTTACATAAATAAAGTAATACTGGGGGATATTATTGATACAGTAACAGAAATAATGGTACCTCTTCAGATTTTTTCTGCAGCAGCTCTGCCTCCTTCTTCAGTTTTCCTTTCTCCTTCTCAAGGTCAGAGATGGCTTTTCTTAGATCTTCAGCCTCTTTATCACTTTGCTGTCTCTGTATTTCTAAAGTATGAACCACAGTCATTTTCTCTTTGGTGTTCAGCTGTGTTTGGTGCAATTTCTCACTGATTTCTTCTGCCTGTTTCCTAAACTTCTTGGCATCCTCTTCTGCTTTGGCCTGGGCTTTACTCATTTCCACCACCTGCAGTTTGAGGCGTTCAGCTTCAGTACTTATGTCAAGCTGTCGGCGTCGCTCAGCCTCCAGGGTCTTTTGGAAACCCTCGGTCTCCTCAGCAAGCTGCTGCTGCATGAGCTCTTTATCTTCCTGCAGCTTCTTTGCTTGCTCTATAGCAAGCTGCTTCTGCTTCTGCAGCATCTCTGCTTCTGCTTTCAAGCGGGTGGCTTCTTGCACAGCTTGCATCTTTTCCTTTAGCATCTTTTCAGCTAACACTCGCTGCTCATTCAGGTCATCCTCTGCAATTTTTCTTAAACGAGCAGCCTCCTGGGCCTCAATACTCAAACGGGCTGCCTCTTCAGCTACTTGCTTCATCTTCTCAGCTTCCTCAGCCAGAAATTTTTGGGTGCTGTCTTTGTCTTTCAGTATAAGCATCTTGTTTTCCTCTTCAATCCGAATCTTCAGTTTGATGAGCTCTTCCATCTGTATTTTTACTTTGAACAACTCTTCCTCCACAAGCTTCTTCTGCCTCAAGGAGTCTGTCACTTCTTCTTTCAGACGTCCCAGCTCATCATCCAAAATGGTTTTCTGGTGATCGGTTTCCTCTAACTGCAGCTTGACTTTTGTCAGTTCACTTTCTACCTGATCCTTTTGCCGAAGAGTTTTTTCTGCAAATTTCTTGTGTTTCTCCATTTCCGCATCTGCCAGCTGTTTTTGCTTGAGGGCTGCTTGCTCTGCCTGGCCCCTCTTTGCAGCTTCCAGTTCAGCTTCTTTACGGATCTTTTCTGCATCTTCTTGTGCTTGGGCTTTAGTTTGTGCCTCTTCCTCTGCCTTTAGTTTTAGACGTTCAGCTTCCTCTGCTTGCTGACGTGAAAGCGCGGCTTCATGTTCAGCCCTTGCTCTTGCTCGCTCCGCTTCCTCAGCTGCACGTTTAGCCTTCTCTGCTTCTTCTTTTAGCTTATCAAAAATGCTCTGCTCCTGCATTCTTGTTTGCATTAATTCCTGTTCTTTTTGTTGTACTGCAGCAAAATAAGCTTTTTCCTCTGCTTGAATTTTATTCCTTGATGCTTCTTGTGCCAACTGAATTTGCCTTTCAGCCTCCTTTTCAGCTAACTCTTTCTGTTTTTTGGCTTCCTCTGCCTTAGCCTTCAGCCTTTCCACTTCTTCTAAGGCTAATTTCCTCTGTCTTGCTGCCTCCTGTTCTGCAGCAATAATTTTCTTGACCTTCTCCTCTGCCTCTTTGCGTTTTGCCTCCTCCTGAAGTGCTAACTGTCTCTGTTTCTCTGCCTCCTGCTCGGCTTTCTGTTTGCTTTCTTGGGTTTCTTCTGCAATGTTTTTCAGTTTTTGAAGCTCTAGCTCCAGGTCAGACTTGCCAGATGAGGCCTTTTCAAAGTTTATTTTCAGAATTCGGATCTCTTCTTCTATAATTCTCCTATGCTTTACTGTCTCATCAACAATATGCTTTTGCCTTTCTAGCTCACTCTCTGAGGACTGTTTAAGCAGCAGGATTTTTTCTTCAATATCTTGTTTATGTTGAGTTGCTTGCTCTTCCAGCAGTTTTCTTTGATATGCCTCATCTTCTGCCAATCTCCTAAGACGCTCATTCTCAGCTTCTTTCTCCTTCAGGGCAATTTCAGCCTCAGTCTTTAGTCGTGTAGCTTCATTAATAGCAGACAGCTTTTCTTTCAAGATCCTCTCTGCTTCAGCCCTCTGTTTTGTGACTTCCTCTTCAGCTATTTGTCTTTGTCTCTTGGCCTCTTCTGAGAGGGCACGCAACCTGGCAGCTTCTTCTGCAAGCTCACGCAGCTTGCTGGCTTCTGATTCCAACATCTGCTTGGACTTTTCACTTGTGGAGCGAGATTCCTCTTCTGCTTTGGCTTTGGCCTGCAAAAGGACCTCCATTTCAGCACGAACCTTGGTTAGCTCTTCCTCAAGTCCTTTTCTTCGTTGGATTGCCTCATTTACTTCATTCTTTAGGCGGTAAAGATCATCTTCAAGGACAATGCGTTGTTGCTCACCACTTTCCACCTCTGCTTTTAATCGGATAAGCTCTTGTTCAGCAGAAAGTTTATGGACTGCCGTTTCATCGGCTAACTTTCTCTGTTTGTCCAGCTCCTCTTCTGCTAGTTCCTTCTGACGCAGAGCAGATTCTTCAGCTTTGCCTCTCTTGCGGGCTTCTCTCTCTGCATCATCTTTCTGTTTCTCAGCATCTTCTTGCGCTAGGGTTTTCTTGTGAGCTATTTCTTCTGCTTGGAGTCTTAACCGCAGAGCCTCATTGGCTTTCTGCCTCCATTTCTCTAGCTCTTTCTCAGCTTCCTCCTTGGCATTTTCTGCCTCCAATTGCTGCTTTTTGAGACGTTCAGCCTCTTCCTGCAGGTGGGTGACTGTCATATGCTCTTGTTTTAAGGACATCTCTAGTTGGGTGGTCTTCTCCAGAAATGACATACGTTTGCTCTGCATCTCTACTTCAGCACTCTGTAGGGCCATGCTGTGAGCTTGTTTGATCTGTCTCTCTTTCTCAAGCTCTGCCTGCTTCATTCTTCTCTCTGCCTCCTCTGCTTGAAGCCTTGACTTTTCCAGGTCTTCCAAAGCCTTTTGTTTTTCCCTGGCTGCTTCTTTCTCTGCCTGAATCTTACGTTGAAGCTCTTCCTCTGCTTCACGTTTCTTTTGTGCCTCATCTTTCACCTGTTTCCGCAAACGTTCAGCCTCTTCTTGTGCTAGTTTCTTCTGCCTCTCTGCTTCTTCAGCCCGAGCCCTTAATGCCTTCAGTTCATCTTCGGCACTTGACTTTTGCTTCTGGCTGGTATCCAACTGAAGACGGATGATCCTGATCTCCTCCTCAACTTTTTTGCGGTTGTACTCTGCCTCTTCAATCAACATCGCCTTGGCCTTAATCTCTGCTTCAGAGTTCTGTTTCATCTGTTGAAACTCTTGCTGGATTGTCTTCTTTTGCTGCGCAGCATCAACAGCAACAACTTCTCTTTTGGTGACCTCTTCATGCATGTTTCTTCGCAGTTCTGAGGACTCTTTTTCTGCCATAGCTTTCGCCTGTGCATAGGCCTCAGCTAACTGCCTTTGTTTCTCAAGCTGGGCTTCTACTTCTGCCAGCTTCTTCCTCTCTTCTTCTTTCAGCTTCTCTGTCGCTCTCTGAAGGAGGGTGGGGTGGGAACAGAGGGAGGACGGGTAAGGGCAGGTAAAAAGGGATGGAGAGGGATAATGGAGACAAAAAGAGAAAAAAAAAAGAAAAATGAAACAGATGGAAAAAATAATCATATGCTCTATGGTCAAAAATCAAACTTAATTAAAAACAACAATGACTGAACACAAAGGGATGGGAGGATGTATGTAGAATGATACATGTACCTGACTCCTTGTAGGTAAAAAAAAATAATACATTTTTAGAAAGTCTATTCAGAATACACTTCCCACCAATCACAATGTCCACATTCACTGCACATCATCTGTGTGTAAACGGTGTCTTCTCATCAAGACTAATTACTGTTTATATCAAGTGTGTGTATCTTGGGTTCAATTGAGTTGGCAGCATTGATATAGAATCGTCAAAGAAAAATAATCTTTAGCTGTGTCTGTCTGGCGACCCTCGGGTGTTTACCGGGTCTGTCTGGCGACCCTCGGGTGTTTACCGGGTCTGTCTGGCGACCCTCGGGTGTTTACCGGGTCTGTCTGGCGACCCTCGGGTGTTTACCGGGTCTGTCTGGCGACCCTCGGGTGTTTACCGGGTCTGTCTGGCGACCCTCGGGTGTTTACCGGGTCTGTCTGGCGACCCTCGGGTGTTTACCGGGTCTGTCTGGCGACACTCGGGTGTTTACCGGGTCTGTCTCGCGACACTCGGGTGTTTACCGGGTCTGTCTCGCGACACTCGGGTGTTTACCGGGTCTGTCTCGCGACACTCGGGTGTTTACCGGGTCTGTCTCGCGACACTCGGGTGTTTACCGGGTCTGTCTCGCGACACTCGGGTGTTTACCGGGTCTGTCTCGCGACACTCGGGTGTTTACCGGGTCTGTCTCGCGACACTCAGGTGTTTACCGTGTCTTGTGTTTACTGGTGATATTCTTTGCTCCATTCACACTTGAACAGTTCAAAGGCACTTGAACTGATGCCACAAAGATAGCAACTGTGGGTGGCTCTAATCATTTAGGAAATGTATTGCAAAAACTTAAATAAAACGTAGGCTTTTGTGCTAAATTGGGTCTAATAAAACAACATTACTGTTGTAATAGACATTTTCAGCACATTACCCTGTTGCTCTACAATAATAGATGTCCTTGATTTGGAACCTCAGGCTGACTCTGAAATATGAAAGTGTAACTCTGAGGTGTATGACCAGTTTCCACTCCTGGTTTCCGGTTCTGGATGAAGGAGCCAGGACTGAGATGTTCTGAGACTGATAAATGACTACAGCACAGTAATAATTTAAATCACATATAAATGTCCTTTTATTGAAAACAGAGACATCTATACTGCTCTCTTTATAATTAACATTATATAATAGACACTATCACACACACACACACAGGGTGACAGCATTAGGTGTATCTGATGATATAAGCCTAAAATTTAGCATTTTACTCAAAATATTCGTATTGTTTAGCTTTACTGAAAATCTCCCCATTCTTAGTCACTAGATGCTGGAAATTGTGGATACAAAAGTCTGTCCTATGTGGGGTCTATGGGGAGCTGTGCATTGTATACAGGTCACCAGGATGGGTCTCTTTGTATTAGAATGGGGAACTGAGCTTTATACACAGGTTACCACATTGGAGCTCTGTGCGTTGTATACCAGCCACCAGAATGCTGTGCATTGTTTATCAGGCAACAGAATCTGTCTTTATGTATTGTATATTACTTGTTAGATTAGGGCATTGTATTGTATCTTGGTCACATGTTGTATATGATTATAACTCGAAATTTTCATTTTTCACAGCTTTTAAAACCATACTCACAAACTGGCCACGCTCCTATTTTGGAACCTATAGATACAATGTTTGCATTGGTGTGCTCATGCACCCACAGGACGTGGGAGAAGTCTGTAGAGTAATCTTTATTAAATAGATCTGATAATAGAGATATGCATTATATGTGAATTTCTTCTATACATTACTACTTTAACTGTCAATAACAGCGCTAAACGTGCCATATATTTGCAGCTAGGTCAGATGCTGCCTATAGAAGCCTGAATAGGAGACAGAACTGATTAGGAGTAAGGTGTGACAGACAAGTCAGGACTGAAATGACTCTGATAAAGGCTCCAGAAAATGTTATCCCTACGTTTCAGTCATTATGTCACCAGGATACCATAATACGTTCATACCTCCTCTTCCTCCAGGCGCCTCAGTGTCTCTGTGATGAATTTGATGTACTGGCTGGTCAGGGTGGTGAGTTCACTGTATTTGGTCCGGAGCTCCACATACTACAAGACAAAAACTGTGTGTGAAGCTTTTACTTACATCAGAGAGCACCTAGAAATGAAACATTAAGGTGCAAGATCTTGCAATGACAATATAGAAGTAGACCCCAACATGTCAGCTCCGTGCTGGGGCAAACTTCGAGTCAACATAGAAAATGCACCCTTCACTACCCCTTTATCTTATTACAGTAACCTCGCTCTGCCAATCTACATCTGGTATTTGCATTACTCCACAAAACTAGGCACGTCGGTCCTTAGCAAGGAACACCGTTACCTTATCTAACTCCTCCCCCTGCTGGTGCTAGCATGTGCTGCTCGTCTTCTTGCCCTGCATATCAATGCACTCTGGTGCAAATTGAGCCACGCTGCAGGAACAAAGATAACTTTGCATTGCACCTCAACTGTTTTGGGCTATGTAAATAACCTCCACTACTATTGTAAGTCAGATAAATTTGCGTTTTACTACATAGCTGTTATGTCTCCAGGACAGAACCCAAGATTATATCATCATGAAATATTCCAAGCTGTCCTCACCTCCTGAATGATGTTGTCAGAGGCTGACTGCACTTTGGGCTTCTTCAGAGGAGACACTGCTGGTTCTACCTGGGCTTTATAAGTCACAAGCTGAAGTTCAAAGTCCTAGAAGAGGGAAAGACACTGGTCACACGAGTCATTGGAGGGAAGAAGATGAGTAAACCTTTCCTTAGAGAAGGCATGGTACCGTGCGATCCATGCACAAATTAGGACAAGTGTAAGCTAGCAGCTGCAGGAGCAGTAAACACAAATGTTAAATATGTTTGTTTTTTTAAACCGCTCTTCCTAAGACACCCCATAATTCCCATTTACATATCTGACACTGTGTCCACCCTCTTTTGAGCTATAGATGAGACATCGGCTCCATAAACAGAATAGTAGCAGTCGCATATAGCCGCGGCTACAGGACAGAAGCGGCTCAGCCAACTGACCTGGTCAGCTTTGCAAGTAAGTGTTTGTATAGCTATACAGCAGAAGGTAGAACGGACATATCTTTTGGAAAGCTGTGTCTGTGAGCAAGCCCCTGAAATGACTGGATAAGAAAAATATGTGAGGGGGTATGAATAAATATGTCTTTGTTTACTGGTCACTTAAGTGTTTCATCTGTCCAAAACTGAGAGTGCCAAGGATTTATTTAACATGGAATAGGCCTAATTGTCAGCCAATAACCAACAGTGGAGAGTCGACAGACATATTCAGTTCTTTGTACTTGAAAGCAATAAACTTTGTGTTCGTAAGTTGGAAGCATGTGGGTTAGAAACAACTGACAATCTGTTTTACCTTGATGGCATCAATGTATTGCTTGGCATATTTCTGGCATTCGTCCACTTTCTCTCTGTTCTTTTCACTTTCCTCCAGCAGTTTCTGGGATTGCAAAACAAGACTTTTAGTTTTGGAGGAAGTTATGCTTTAAGCTTCTTACAGCACTTTATACCAATAATTACTTGAGTAGATCATCACCTGGGAAACTAACAGAACTGACCCCACCACACATCACAAGGGCATCTCCACATATACTATATACCTTCTCTTCCAGCAGCTGCGTCCTGACAGTTTTGCTGTCTGTGATGGGCACAGACTGGATCTTTTCCTGCCTCTGCTTGGCATCCAGTATCCATCGGATGAGCCACTCGTAGGTCTCCCTGTAGTAACGTAGCTGTTTGCCCAACTGCTCCAGTTCCCTTTGTCGCACATCAATCTGGAGGATAATAGCTTGCCAACGCTCCAGCAGCAGCTGTACCTTCTCTCGATAGCGATCCAGATCTGCATCCCGCTCACTGTGGGCCCGAAGCATCTTCTCACTCACCTCCCTGGCTTTGCTGAGGTCATTTTCCAGACCACTGAAGAGTGGCTGGTGACCTTCCACCTGCCCACGCATTCTCTGCAAGAGCCAATGATAAACCAGCCAGTCAAGAGAGGAGTGTAAAAATCACATAGCTGCAAACCTAGTTACTGATCCCAACACTGCTACCTTCACACCGGATAAGTTCTCTGCACTTACTGCCCCGACACTTGTACCCTCACCTCCCTGAAAGCTGTGCACTTATTGCTTTTTACACTGGTACCGCCACCCAGAGTGATTAGTGGATGTGAGGTTACAGCGACTAGTTTTATGTACCTTTAGATCTGACTTGCTGTTTTCCAGTTCCTTGAGGTCCGAAGGTACAGTCTGGACATCTTTCAGCTGATCTTCATATGTTTTCACTATCTCCTCTGCTCCGTGCGTGTTGCGGATAACCAGGTTTATTGTCTTCAGTCTGCAAAAAGTCAAATTAGCTGGTTAGATCCTTGAACATTCTTCCACAATACTGGCTAAACATGAAAATATTCCATAACCATCCAACTCCTACATGTTAGTAAAAGCTCCACTACTTTTTATTAATGTACACACACACAAAAAACAAACACTCTATTGGTTTTACTGTAACATAACTAGGACAGCAATACGAAATCTGCCCACTAGATGATAACGCTGCACGTACTTATCAAGGTAAATGGTAGACAGGCTGTAGACTTGACCCATTTTCTGCAGAGTCACATCATGCTCAGATCTCAAAACAGGACCAGATTCTCCCAGGTCAGGTTGGGCCAAAATCTTCTGCGTTTTCTCGCTCACCTTTTCCAGGTTCTTCTGAATGTTTTCCAGTTCAAAGTGAATTTGCTGAGGAACATTGGACAATTAGCAATGCAGGATAAAGTATCCCTGAGAAGGAACGATGGGTTACTATGGACAGAAGAGGGGTAAGTAGAAGTGAGACTTACCTGCTGGTCACCAATCCGCTGGGAACATTCTTTGATGGGATCTCTGTCCAGAGGACTTCGGATCTTGCTGACTGTACGGGACTCACAGCCTTCAAGCTGCAGTTGGATATTCTTCAGCTGTGAGATGTAATTCTTACATGTGCTCTCATCCTGTTCACCTGCAGAGCGACCATGAACAGTTACATCATATACATTAAAAGTATTTCAGCTCTGAAATGACAATATTGTGTCTTATAGTTATTTTACCTCTCTCAAGGCTGCGCAAGAGAATTTCATATTTCTGACTGCAGGAACTGTATTCCTTCTCAATGTTCATGCGGTCATCCGGGTGAAAATTCTGCGAGTCCTGGCTGTCCCTCATGAAGTCCTGATAATGAATTTCCAGATTTCGGAGTACCAGCTTTTGCTCCTCTGATGTCATAGTACGAAACTGCAGACAACACAGGAACAATAACGTCAAAGATATAAATCAACTTTACAATAAGCATTCCTAGGAAAAAAATGCATACGTTCCTATCTGATTTATAAAACTGGACTGGAACCAAATATTGGCATAATAGGTCCCTTGCAAGTTAGACTGGTCAACACTTTGATATGAAACTCTCCCGTTATTCCGATATTAGTACATGAGATAATCAGAGACTCAATATTCTGTTGACTTGTGGTCACTCTGCCTACTGTGTCAAGAACAAACATGGATGGAGCTGTATGAAACTAGAAGTGACTGACCGTGATGAGGGACCAGGACTGAATGAGCTGGATGTCTCGGAGCAGGTACTGGTAGGACAACAGGCTCTTCAGGTCAATGTGTAGAGAGTGCCATAAGGTAAGCAGGCTCTGGTGACTGGTCTCAAGTCTGTGAGAGAACACAAAGCACACCTGTCATATGTGTACAAAAAATTGTCTGTGGCCATGACCAGAAGGACGTTAAACAGACTGGCAGGTGCAGATTGGAGAAAATTAGTATTTTACAGGAAGACAACTTGAAAACCACAGAGACAGTGAGTATCATAGATTAACACACAGAGCGGAACGCGGATAACAAGAGCCATGACAAAGCAAGTACCTGAGCATGAAATGTGTAATCACCTGTTAACAGCGTCCACGGCCTCCTTATTGGGTGGTGGTACAATGAAGCACACAGATGGTACCAAGGCATCACTTCCTGACGCATTCAGGACTTTCCACTTGTTCGGCTGGGAGTTATTCACAAGTAAACACTCATCCCCTTTATGTACAGTGATCTGCAGGAAATAGAACGGTGTCACACACTCATTTATTTAGCTGGGACACATCTATGTAATTACTGTGCAGATCACACGATTCACAAGCGTTTGGTCAGATATTGTGAGTGTGTACATAAGAGTGTGTACTGAGTCACAATCTTTTCAGTAGATGGTTATGAGAGATGAAGGTTTATTGTGTATGTGTGTACATATGAATCGATATGCCCATCGGGTGAAATTGTTGCAGAAATTTCATCTGAAGTAAGATTGCATAGGTGTGTACCCAGCTTCATAGTGAGCTACTGACACAGAACCGTGTCACACAGTCATCTCTTACAGTGATCTACAGACACAGAACAATGTCGCACAGTCATCTCTTACAGTGATCTGCGTATACAGAACCGTGTCCCATTTACAGTGATCTACAGACACAGAACCGTGTTACACAGTCATCTCTTATAGTGATCTACAGACACAGAACCGTGTCACACAGTCATCTCTTATAGTGATCTACAGACACAGAACAGTGTCGCACAGTCATCTCTTACAGTGATCTGCGTATACAGAACCGTGTCCCACTTACAGTGATCTACAGACACAGAAGGCCTGACTCATTAAGGAGAGCAAAGCAAAAATAGGAGTGTGTTTGCTTCTGGACAATCCATGTTACAATGCAAGAGTTACAAATTAGTTTATAATTTTGCACATAAGGAAAATACTGACAACTTTTTCATCCAGTACTTGATAACTTTATTTTTACACTAAAATTTAAAGTTGGTCTAGGACATTTTAAATTTACCTCCCCCTCCAATGCAACATGCTTTTTCGAAGGTGCAAATTTACTCCTTTTTTATGATTTGCTCTCCTTAATGACTCAAGCTCAGAATAGTGTCTCACATTCATCTCGTACAGTGATCTACAGACACAGGACAGTGTCACACTCTGGTTTATATTGATAAGTGCATACATAACACACTCGTTCACTTTTTAAAAAATAAAAAGACAAATTCTCTTTTTTTTTAAATTAACCAATTATTCTGCTACCCTCTAACAGGAACATCAGATTAGTCCATAAGTATCTTATGAACAGTGGAAACAGTACATCATATCGGTGACACTTTACATCCATTTGTTCACTTAGATAAAATTGTGCTCACTTCCTCTATAGTATTAGTAACACTTGATGTTAAAACTCTTTATTCAAGAGTACCCAGGGCCTAGAGAGATGGGTCCATTTACTACAAGGCATGCATGGAGAATTAAATCTACATAGCTGATTTGTTCTGAGTTTACTGGAGCTCATACTGACTTTTAATACTTTTGTATTTAATGCTTCCCACTACCTCCAAAACAGAACATTGCTAAACACTCATATCTTACAGCAGTGGTTCCCAAACTAGGTGCCGTGGCTCCCTGGGGTGCCGTGGCCAGGGCTGGTGGTAAGTAAGGTGGGTGACTACTTGGTAATTATTTTGGCTTAGGGGTGCCTTGAAAAAATTATGGAGACCCTAAAGGTGCCTCAAACTAAGAAAGTTTGGGATCCACTGTCTTACAGTGATCTAGACACAGAATAGTGTCACACACGCATCTCTTACAGTGATCTACAGACACAACATAGTGTTACACACTCATCTCTTACAGTGATCTAGACAAAGAATAGTGTTCCACACTCATCTCATACAGTGATCTACATATACATATACTTATCTTCCTAATGGGCATTCGTACCTCTAATTGTCTGTAGTCGCAGACTGCCTGAATTGGTTGTTCGCCTTTGGGAGGGTTGGCTGGACTGCGTGGTTTCAGTTGTATGATACTTTTTGCCCGCTTGGCGAGGCCGGAGACTTGACCCTTGTACTCAGTCAGCTGCTCTTTTTCGTCCTGGTTGCAGAGAAGAAAGATCACAGATATTCCACACCTTCCCTTTATGCCTTATTTTAACCTTACAATGTTAATAATAATAAGTAGTGGTTACTTATTACTATCCATACTACACCTTACCAGCACATTGACTGGTGGGCACCACCCTTGTTTGTCTATGGGAGTATTTTTCACACAAAGGAACATTGGGAACACTCAGATTTCACAAGCTTCGCAATATAAACTCTCACTCACATCTACTTTGCTTATTATTGTTTATTAACATTCTAAAATAAATAGTCAATTTTATCTGAGCAAAGGGCCCATAAAATATATTTCCTGGCAGGATCTTTCTGTTGTAGGCAGGCTAAGGTTTTCAATTACATACATGTAGTACATGTTTCTGTATGGTGGTATCTCCAAAATATTTATTGTATTGTCTATTGTTCTGGCTCCATGTCTGCAGAACACTCCCCCTGTGGCTCTGTAATAGCTCACCTCCATACTGTACACTACACACCAAGACCTTGGACAAATAGAGTCACACTCACTATGCTGTCCTGAACCAGATCCTCAAGCCGCGTAACAGTGATGGAGCGATCACAGGTGTACTTCCTCCGCATGGTGTCCTGAATCTTCTTTAGATGTTCTGCAGCCTCTTTTACATCTGTAAGGAACTGTCCAGAGAGAAGAGGATGAGGAGATGCCTATCAGACTAACATGCACAAGTGAGGAAAATACTACACACTGATAGACCCTCGCTCACTTCTCCGTGTGACGTGGCGCTTAATCACCAACAATTAGAAGAAACTTGCATGAACACATATTAACAATAGGAAGTAAAGTAAATTAAAGTTATAAGAATCCAGTGACTTCATTTAAATGAATGTCTAAAAACAATAATAAAAAACAATAATAAAATACTGCAAATAAAAAATGAAATAGAATGTTATCAGTTCTTTGTAGTATATCGAGTGCATTGTAGATCAGCAGCGTCTGAAGGCCAGGACTACATGCAATGATAAATACTGTTATCCCCTATAGGCAGTACCTGGAAATAGGCAGTGTTTTCCTTCAGATGGGCCTCAATACAGCAGCAAAGCTGAAGCATCCAACTCCACTGAGTCTGCAGAGCAGCCTGGAACGCCTGAAACGGATACCAAACGTCACGGCCAAAATTCATCAGTCAAAAAGTAACCACACCAAAAGGTGAGCTGAAAGGGCAGCAGAACGAGAGCCCAGCAGCCAACGGTGAAATTCAGACAGTGGCAACACTACTAAGAGATGTCCACACATATTATACCCTCTCCTTACAGCCAGCATGGGCCGTGTGAGAGATATCCCCCTTGTATTACGCAATTCTGTAACCTTCCAATCGTGTTGTAGACAGAGGAGGAGATAATGGCTCTAAAATTATAAATGTTCCAACATTCTATGGTACATGGTCGGAAGTGGGTGAGTATCACCTAAGCTGCAAGATCTTGGGCATGGGTCCTCTACTGTTCTACTAGGAGAAGGCAATAAATGATCAAATCATTATTATTGATGGAAATCTACCTTCATGAGGTCCACAATCTGGGTTCGAGATCTCCCATCTAAAGGCCCCCTATGCGCTGGTGTCATAAATCATGCTTTTACTAGCATTTTTTACCACTAGTAAAAGCACATAAACGGTTTTGGAAGGGAACCTACTGGATCCAGTGACCCCAAACCTTCCTGCACTTGCGGTCAGGAGCGGGATGCTGTCTGCTTTACTTATTCCTGTTCACTGAAAGTGAATGCATTGGGTTCAGCTGTGTGTTTTCCCGACCTCCAACACCAACCAAAGTTCAAGTGTCGGATCCAGACATGAAAGCCTGAGATGACGAGATCCATGTCACCTCAGACCATAAGAGTGTGCTACAGTTGTCAGTACTCTGTCCTCACACGACTTGCAACATATTCTCTCCATGAGCTATGTTTACTGACTGTGAAGGGGATACTAAGGGATCACTCTCCTATAAACCAGCGGCCATCTACTCTCAGAGTAAGATCTACAGATACAAGATTAGATGAGCAAGAACACCAAGAAACAAATACCTCCACTGTAGATTTGCTGGGGTGGTCGTCCCGTAAAAGTCTGTCCCCAGAGTTCTGGATTTCTTTTATCTTCTTCTCTTTAAGTTCAAGCTCTCGCATAAATCCCTAAGTGGAGATCAGTAATGCAGTATGTTACTACATGTGATCTTTTTTGTATACTCTGCCCAAGTGTCTGATCTACTATATATATCCTCCATCTCCTGTTCCCATATATATCATCCATCTCCTGCTCCCAGTGTCTGATCTCCCATATATATCATCCATCTCCTGCTCCCAGTGTCTGATCTCCCATATATATCCTCCATCTCCTGCTCCCAGTGTCTGATCTCCCATATATATCCTCCATCTCCTGCTCCCAGTGTCTGATCTCCCATATATATCCTCCTTCTCCTGTTCCCAGTGTCTGATCTCCCATATATATCCTCCATCTCCTGTTCCCATATATATCCTCCATCTCCTGCTCCCCTATATATCCTCCATCTCCTGCTCCCAGTGTCTGATCTCCCATATATATCCTCCATCTCCTGCTCCCATTGTCTGATCTCCCATATATATCCTCCATCTCCTGCTCCCAGTGTCTGATCTCCCATATATATCCTCCTTCTCCTGTTCCCAGTGTCTGATCTCCCATATATATCCTCCATCTCCTGTTCCCATATATATCCTCCATCTCCTGTTCCCAGTGCCTGATCTCCCATATATATCCTCCATCTCCTGCTCCCCTATATATCCTCCATCTCCTGCTCCCAGTGTCTGATCTCCCATATATATCCTCCATCTCCTGCTCCCATTGTCTGATCTCCCATATATATCCTCCATCTCCTGCTCCCAGTGTCTGATCTCCCATATATATCATCCATCTCCTGCTCCCAGTGTCTGATCTCCCATATATATCATCCATCTCCTGCTCCCAGTGTCTGATATCTCATATATATCCTCCATCTCCTGCTCCCATTGTCTGATCTCCCATATATATCCTCAATCTCCTCCCAGTGCATGATCTCCCATATATATCATCCATCTCCTGCTCCCATTGTCTGATCTCCCATATATATCCTCCATCTCCTGTTCCCATTGTCTGATCTCCCATATATATCCTCCATCTCCTGTTCCCAGTGCCTGATCTCCCATATATATCCTCCATCTCCTGTTCCCATTGTCTGATCTCCCATATATATCCTCCATCTCCTGTTCCCAGTGCCTGATCTCCCATATATATCCTCCATCTCCTGCTCCCCTATATATCCTCCATCTCCTATTCCCAGTGTCTGATCTCCCATATATATCCTCCATCTCCTGCTCCCAGTGTCTGATCTCCCATATATATCCTCCTTCTCCTGTTCCCAGTGTCTGATCTCCCATATATATCCTCCATCTCCTGTTCCCATATATATCCTCAATCTCCTGCTCCCAGTGCCTGATCTCCCATATATATCATCCATCTCCTGCTCCCATTGTCTGATCTCCCATATATATCCTCCATCTCCTGTTCCCATTGTCTGATCTCCCATATATATCCTCCATCTCCTGTTCCCAGTGCCTGATCTCCCATATATATCCTCCATCTCCTGCTCCCCTATATATCCTCCATCTCCTATTCCCAGTGTCTGATCTCCCATATATATCCTCCATCTCCTGCTCCCAGTGTCTGATCTCCCATATATATCCTCCTTCTCCTGTTTCCAGTGTCTGATCTCCCATATATATCCTCCTTCTCCTGTTCCCAGTGTCTGATCTCCCATATATATCCTCCATCTCCTATTCCCAGTGTCTGATCTCCCATATATATCCTCCATCTCCTGCTCCCATTGTCTGATCTCCCATATATATCCTCCATCTCCTGCTCCCAGTGTCTGATCTCCCATATATATCATCCATCTCCTGCTCCCAGTGTCTGATCTCCCATATATATCATCCATCTCCTGCTCCCAGTGTCTGATCTCCCATATATATCCTCAATCTCCTCCCAGTGCATGATCTCCCATATATATCATCCATCTCCTGTTCCCATTGTCTGATCTCCCATATATATCCTCCATCTCCTGTTCCCAGTGCCTGATCTCCCATATATATCATCCATCTCCTGCTCCCAGTGTCTGATCTCCCATATATATCATCCATCTCCTGCTCCCAGTGTCTGATATCTCATATATATCCTCAATCTCCTGCTCCCAGTGCATGATCTCCCATATATATCATCCATCTCCTGCTCCCATTGTCTGATCTCCCATATATATCCTCCATCTCCTGTTCCCATTGTCTGATCTCCCATATATATCCTCCTTCTCCTGTTCCCAGTGTCTGATCTCCCATATATATCCTCCATCTCCTATTCCCAGTGTCTGATCTCCCATATATATCCTCCATCTCCTGCTCCCATTGTCTGATCTCCCATATATATCCTCCATCTCCTGCTCCCAGTGTCTGATCTCCCATATATATCATCCATCTCCTGCTCCCAGTGTCTGATCTCCCATATATATCATCCATCTCCTGCTCCCATTGTCTGATCTCCCATATATATCCTCAATCTCCTGCTCCCAGTGCATGATCTCCCATATATATCATCCATCTCCTGCTCCCATTGTCTGATCTCCCATATATATCCTCCATCTCCTGTTCCCATTGTCTGATCTCCCATATATATCCTCCATCTCCTGTTCCCAGTGCCTGATCTCCCATATATATCCTCCATCTCCTGCTCCCCTATATATCCTCCATCTCCTATTCCCAGTGTCTGATCTCCCATATATATCCTCCTTCTCCTGCTCCCAGTGTCTGATATCTCATATATATCCTCCATCTCCTGTTCCGTGTGTCTGATCTCCCATATATATCCTCCATCTCCTGTTCCCCTATATATCCTCCATCTCCTGCTCCCTTTGTCTGATCTCCCATATATATCCTCCATCTCCTGCTCCCAGTGTCTGATCTCCCATATATATCCTCCTTCTCCTGTTCCCAGTGTCTGATCTCCCATATATATCCTCCATCTCCTGTTCCCCTATATATCCTCCTTCTCCTGTTCCCAGTGTCTGATCTCCCATATATATCCTCCATCTCCTGTTCCCATATATATCCTCCATCTCCTGTTCCCAGTGTCTGATCTCCCATATATATCCTCCTTCTCCTGTTCCCAGTGTCTGATCTCCCATATATATCCTCCATCTCCTGTTCCCATATATATCCTCCATCTCCTGTTCCCAGTGTCTGATCTCCCATATATATCCTCCATCTCCTGCTCCCAGTGTCTGATCTCCCATATATATCCTCCATGTCCTGCTCCCAGTGTCTGATCTCCCATATATATCCTCCTTCTCCTGTTCCCCTATTGATCCTCCTTCTCCTGTTCCCAGTGTCTGATCTACTATATATATCCTCCATCTCCTGTTCCCATATATATCCTCCATCTCCTGTTCCCAGTGTCTGATCTCCCATATATATCCTCCATCTCCTGTTCCCATATATATCATCCATCTCCTGCTCCCAGTGTCTGATCTCCCATATATATCCTCCTTCTCCTGTTCCCCTATATATCCTCCATCTCCTATTCCCAGTGTCTGATCTCCCATATATATCCTCAATCTCCTGCTCCCAGTGTCTGATCTCCCATATATATCATCCATCTCCTGCTCCCAGTGTCTGATATCTCATATATATCCTCCATCTCCTGCTCCCATTGTCTGATCTCCCATATATATCCTCCATCTCCTGTTCCCATTGTCTGATCTCCATATATATCCTCCATCTCCTGTTCCCAGTGCCTGATCTCCCATATATATCCTCCATCTCCTGCTCCCCTATATATCCTCCATCTCCTATTCCCAGTGTCTGATCTCCCATATATATCCTGCATCTCCTGCTCCCATTGTCTGATCTCCCATATATATCCTCCATCTCCTGCTCCCAGTGTCTGATCTCCCATATATATCATCCATCTCCTGCTCCCAGTGTCTGATCTCCCATATATATCATCCATCTCCTGCTCCCAGTGTCTGATATCTCATATATATCCTCCATCTCCTGCTCCCATTGTCTGATCTCCCATATATATCCTCCATCTCCTGCTCCCCTATATATCCTCCATCTCCTATTCCCAGTGTCTGATCTCCCATATATATCCTCCTTCTCCTGCTCCCAGTGTCTGATATCTCATATATATCCTCCATCTCCTGTTCCGTGTGTCTGATCTCCCATATATATCATCCATCTCCTGCTCCCAGTGTCTGATCTCCCATATATATCATCCATCTCCTGCTCCCATTGTCTGATCTCGCATATATATCCTCCTTCTCCTGTTCCCAGTGTCTGATCTCCCATATATATCCTCCATCTCCTTTTCCCATATATATCCTCCATCTCCTGTTCCCAGTGTCTGATCTCCCATATATATCATCCATCTCCTGCTCCCAGTGTCTGATATCTCATATATATCCTCAATCTCCTGCTCCCAGTGTCTGATCTCTCATATATATCATCCATCTCCTGCTCCCAGTGTCTGATCTCCCATATATATCATCCATCTCCTGCTCCCATTGTCTGATCTCGCATATATATCCTCCTTCTCCTGTTCCCAGTGTCTGATCTCCCATATATATCCTCCATCTCCTGCTCCCAGTGTCTGATCTCCCATATATATCCTCCATCTCCTGTTCCCAGTGTGTGATCTCCCCTATATATCCTCCATCTCCTGCTCCTCTATATATCCTCCATCTCCTATTCCCAGTGTCTGATCTCCCATATATATCCTCCATCTCCTGTTCCGTGTGTCTGATCTCCCATATATATCCTCCATCTCCTGTTCCCCTATATATCCTCCATCTCCTGCTCCCTTTGTCTGATCTCCCATATATATCCTCCATCTCCTGCTCCCAGTGTCTGATCTCCCATATATATCCTCCATCTCCTGTTCCCCTATATATCCTCCATCTCCTATTCCCAGTGTCTGATCTCCCATATATATCCTCCATCTCTTGCTCCCAGTGTCTGATCTCCCATATATATCCTCCTTCTCCTGTTCCCAGTGTCTGATCTCCCATATATATCCTCCATCTCCTGCTCCCAGTGTCTGATATCTCATATATATCCTCCATCTCCTGTTCCGTGTGTCTGATCTCCCATATATATCCTCCATCTCCTGTTCCGTGTGTCTGATCTCCCATATATATCCTCCATCTCCTGCTCCCTTTGTCTGATCTCCCATATATATCCTCCATCTCCTGCTCCCAGTGTCTGATCTCCCCTATATATCCTCCATCTCCTGTTCCCAGTGTGTGATCTCCTCTATATATCCTCCATCTCCTATTCCCAGTGTCTGATCTCCCATATATATCCTCCATCTCCTGTTCCCATTGTCTGATCTCCCATATATATCCTCCATCTCCTGTTCCCAGTGCCTGATCTCCCATATATATCCTCCATCTCCTGCTCCCCTATATATCCTCCATCTCCTATTCCCAGTGTCTGATCTCCCATATATATCCTCCATCTCCTGCTCCCAGTGTCTGATCTCCCATATATATCCTCCTTCTCCTGTTCCCAGTGTCTGATCTCCCATATATATCCTCCATCTCCTGTTCCCATATATATCCTCAATCTCCTGCTCCCAGTGCCTGATCTCCCATATATATCATCCATCTCCTGCTCCCATTGTCTGATCTCCCATATATATCCTCCATCTCCTGTTCCCATTGTCTGATCTCCCATATATATCCTCCATCTCCTGTTCCCAGTGCCTGATCTCCCATATATATCCTCCATCTCCTGCTCCCCTATATATCCTCCATCTCCTATTCCCAGTGTCTGATCTCCCATATATATCCTCCATCTCCTGCTCCCAGTGTCTGATCTCCCATATATATCCTCCTTCTCCTGTTCCCAGTGTCTGATCTCCCATATATATCCTCCTTCTCCTGTTCCCAGTGTCTGATCTCCCATATATATCCTCCATCTCCTATTCCCAGTGTCTGATCTCCCATATATATCCTCCATCTCCTGCTCCCATTGTCTGATCTCCCATATATATCCTCCATCTCCTGCTCCCAGTGTCTGATCTCCCATATATATCATCCATCTCCTGCTCCCAGTGTCTGATCTCCCATATATATCATCCATCTCCTGCTCCCAGTGTCTGATCTCCCATATATATCCTCAATCTCCTCCCAGTGCATGATCTCCCATATATATCATCCATCTCCTGTTCCCATTGTCTGATCTCCCATATATATCCTCCATCTCCTGTTCCCAGTGCCTGATCTCCCATATATATCATCCATCTCCTGCTCCCAGTGTCTGATCTCCCATATATATCATCCATCTCCTGCTCCCAGTGTCTGATATCTCATATATATCCTCAATCTCCTGCTCCCAGTGCATGATCTCCCATATATATCATCCATCTCCTGCTCCCATTGTCTGATCTCCCATATATATCCTCCATCTCCTGTTCCCATTGTCTGATCTCCCATATATATCCTCCTTCTCCTGTTCCCAGTGTCTGATCTCCCATATATATCCTCCATCTCCTATTCCCAGTGTCTGATCTCCCATATATATCCTCCATCTCCTGCTCCCATTGTCTGATCTCCCATATATATCCTCCATCTCCTGCTCCCAGTGTCTGATCTCCCATATATATCATCCATCTCCTGCTCCCAGTGTCTGATCTCCCATATATATCATCCATCTCCTGCTCCCATTGTCTGATCTCCCATATATATCCTCAATCTCCTGCTCCCAGTGCATGATCTCCCATATATATCATCCATCTCCTGCTCCCATTGTCTGATCTCCCATATATATCCTCCATCTCCTGTTCCCATTGTCTGATCTCCCATATATATCCTCCATCTCCTGTTCCCAGTGCCTGATCTCCCATATATATCCTCCATCTCCTGCTCCCCTATATATCCTCCATCTCCTATTCCCAGTGTCTGATCTCCCATATATATCCTCCTTCTCCTGCTCCCAGTGTCTGATATCTCATATATATCCTCCATCTCCTGTTCCGTGTGTCTGATCTCCCATATATATCCTCCATCTCCTGTTCCCCTATATATCCTCCATCTCCTGCTCCCTTTGTCTGATCTCCCATATATATCCTCCATCTCCTGCTCCCAGTGTCTGATCTCCCATATATATCCTCCTTCTCCTGTTCCCAGTGTCTGATCTCCCATATATATCCTCCATCTCCTGTTCCCCTATATATCCTCCTTCTCCTGTTCCCAGTGTCTGATCTCCCATATATATCCTCCATCTCCTGTTCCCATATATATCCTCCATCTCCTGTTCCCAGTGTCTGATCTCCCATATATATCCTCCTTCTCCTGTTCCCAGTGTCTGATCTCCCATATATATCCTCCATCTCCTGTTCCCATATATATCCTCCATCTCCTGTTCCCAGTGTCTGATCTCCCATATATATCCTCCATCTCCTGCTCCCAGTGTCTGATCTCCCATATATATCCTCCATGTCCTGCTCCCAGTGTCTGATCTCCCATATATATCCTCCTTCTCCTGTTCCCCTATTGATCCTCCTTCTCCTGTTCCCAGTGTCTGATCTACTATATATATCCTCCATCTCCTGTTCCCATATATATCCTCCATCTCCTGTTCCCAGTGTCTGATCTCCCATATATATCCTCCATCTCCTGTTCCCATATATATCATCCATCTCCTGCTCCCAGTGTCTGATCTCCATATATATCCTCCTTCTCCTGTTCCCCTATATATCCTCCATCTCCTATTCCAGTGTCTGATCTCCCATATATATCCTCAATCTCCTGCTCCCAGTGTCTGATCTCCCATATATATCATCCATCTCCTGCTCCCAGTGTCTGATATCTCATATATATCCTCCATCTCTGCTCCCATTGTCTGATCTCCCATATATATCCTCCATCTCCTGTTCCCATTGTCTGATCTCCCATATATATCCTCCATCTCCTGTTCCAGTGCCTGATCTCCCATATATATCCTCCATCTCCTGCTCCCCTATATATCCTCCATCTCCTATTCCCAGTGTCTGATCTCCCATATATATCCTGCATCTCCTGCTCCCATTGTCTGATCTCCCATATATATCCTCCATCTCCTGCTCCCAGTGTCTGATCTCCCATATATATCATCCATCTCCTGCTCCCAGTGTTCTGATCTCCCCATATATATCATCCATCTCCTGCCTCCCAGTGTCTGATATCTCATATATATCCTCCATCTCCTGCTCCCATTGTCTGATCTCCCATATATATCCTCCATCTCCTGCTCCCCTATATATCCTCCATCTCCTATTCCCAGTGTCTGATCTCCCATATATATCCTCCTTCTCCTGCTCCCAGTGTCTGATATCTCATATATATCCTCCATCTCCTGTTCCGTGTGTCTGATCTCCCATATATATCATCCATCTCCTGCTCCCAGTGTCTGATCTCCCATATATATCATCCATCTCCTGCTCCCATTGTCTGATCTCGCATATATATCCTCCTTCTCCTGTTCCCAGTGTCTGATCTCCCATATATATCCTCCATCTCCTTTTCCCATATATATCCTCCATCTCCTGTTCCCAGTGTCTGATCTCCCATATATATCATCCATCTCCTGCTCCCAGTGTCTGATATCTCATATATATCCTCAATCTCCTGCTCCCAGTGTCTGATCTCTCATATATATCATCCATCTCCTGCTCCCAGTGTCTGATCTCCCATATATATCATCCATCTCCTGCTCCCATTGTCTGATCTCGCATATATATCCTCCTTCTCCTGTTCCCAGTGTCTGATCTCCCATATATATCCTCCATCTCCTGCTCCCAGTGTCTGATCTCCCATATATATCCTCCATCTCCTGTTCCCAGTGTGTGATCTCCCCTATATATCCTCCATCTCCTGCTCCTCTATATATCCTCCATCTCCTATTCCCAGTGTCTGATCTCCCATATATATCCTCCATCTCCTGCTCCCTTTGTCTGATCTCCCATATATATCCTCCATCTCCTGCTCCCAGTGTCTGATCTCCCATATATATCCTCCATCTCCTGTTCCCCTATATATCCTCCATCTCCTATTCCCAGTGTCTGATCTCCCATATATATCCTCCATCTCTTGCTCCCAGTGTCTGATCTCCCATATATATCCTCCTTCTCCTGTTCCCAGTGTCTGATCTCCCATATATATCCTCCATCTCCTGCTCCCAGTGTCTGATATCTCATATATATCCTCCATCTCCTGTTCCGTGTGTCTGATCTCCCATATATATCCTCCATCTCCTGTTCCGTGTGTCTGATCTCCCATATATATCCTCCATCTCCTGCTCCCTTTGTCTGATCTCCCATATATATCCTCCATCTCCTGCTCCCAGTGTCTGATCTCCCCTATATATCCTCCATCTCCTGTTCCCAGTGTGTGATCTCCCCTATATATCCTCCATCTCCTGCTCCTCTATATATCCTCCATCTCCTATTCCCAGTGTCTGATCTCCCATATATATCCTCCATCTCCTGTTCCCAGTGTCTGATCTCCCATATATATCCTCCATCTCCTGTTCCCAGTGTCTGATCTCCCATATATATCCTCCATCTCCTGTTCCCAGTGTCTGATCTCCCCTATATATCCTCCATCTCCTGTTCCCCTATATATCCTCCATCTCCTGCTCCCAGTGTCTGATCTCCCATATATATCCTTCATCTCCTGTTCCCAGTGTCTGATATCTCATATGCCAAAGCCTGTCGCTTCCAACTACGCAACATCGCCCGCATCCGTCCCTTTCTCTCTCAGGAGGCCACCAAAACCATCATACACGCACTCATCATCTCCCGCCTGGATTACTGCAACCTCCTCCTCACCGGCCTCCACCACTCCCGTCTCTCCCCCCTCCGCTTTATACTCAATGCGGCCACAAGACTCATCTACCTCTCACGCCGCTCCTTCTCTGCCTCCCCTCTCTGCCTTGCCCTACACTGGCTCCCCTTCCCCTACAGAATTCTTTTCAAACTCCTCACCACCACTTACAAGGCTCTCTCACACTCTACTGCCCCTTATATCTCTAACCTCCTCTCCATTCACACTCCCACCCGCTCCCTGCGCTCGGCCAATGACCGCCGCCTCTCCTCCACCCTGGTCACCTCTTCCCATTCCAGAATCCAAGACTTTTCCCGTGCAGCCCCCCTTCACTGGAATGACCTCCCTCGCTCCATCCGCCTTTCTCCTACTCTGTGCTCCTTCAAACGTGCACTCAAAACTCACCTCTTTCTCAAAGCCTACCAACCATCCACTTAACCCCCATCTCCTCCACTCATTCTCCCCTCTCTTCCATTCCCTCAACTGGCTCCTCTTGTGCCTGGTCTGTTTAACCCTCCCTTAGGATGTAAGCTCGCTTGAGCAGGGCCCTCTTCCCTCCTGTCTCCTCACCTGTTCTTCCGCTCCGTGTCTATTGCATCTGCCTGCCTGGAGTTTCTGAAGTATTGGTACTTTTGTTTATTGTTCTGTACTGTTATACCCTGTATAGTCTACTGTTTGCACTATGTGCGACGCTGCGGAAACCTTGTGGCGCCTAACAAATAAATGATAATAATAATAATCTCATATATATCCTCCGTCTCCTGTTCCCCTATATATCCTCCATCTCCTGTTCCGTGTGTCTGATCTCCCATATATATCCTCCATCTCCTGTTCCCCTATATATCCTCCATCTCCTGCTCCCATTGTCTGATCTCCCATATATATCCTCCATCTCCTGTTCCCATTGTCTGATCTCTCATATATATCCTCCATCTCCTGCTCCCAGTGTCTAATCTCCCATATATATCCTCCATCTCCTGTTCCCAGTGTCTGATCTCCCATATATATCCTCCATCTCCTGCTCCCAGTGTCTGATCTCCCATATATATCCTCCATCTCCTGCTCCCAGTGTCTGATCTCCCATATATATCCTCCTTCTCCTGTTCCCAGTGTCTGATCTCCCATATATATCCTCCATCTCCTGTTCCCAGTGCCTGATCTCCCATATATATCCTCCTTCTCCTGTTCCCAGTGTGTGATCTCCCATATATATCCTCCATCTCCTGTTCCCAGTGTGTGATCTCCCATATATATCCTCCATCTCCTGTTCCGTGTGTCTGATCTCCCATATATATCCTCCATGTCCTGTTCCCAGTGTCTGATCTCCCATATATATCCTCCATCTCCTGTTCCGTGTGTCTGATCTCCCATATATATCCTCCATCTCCTGTTCCGTGTGTCTGATCTCCCATATATATCCTCCATCTCCTGTTCCCAGTGTGTGATCTCCCATATATATCCTCCATCTCCTGTTCCCAGTGTCTGATCTCCCATATATATCCTCCATGTCCTGTTCCCAGTGTCTGATCTCCCATATATATCCTCCATGTCCTGTTCCCAGTGTCTGATCTCCCATATATATCCTCCATCTGCTGCTCCCATTGTCTGATATCTCGTATATATCCTCCATCTCCTGCTCCCAGTGTCTGATATCTCCTATATATCCTCCATCTCCTGTAGTCCTATGTCTCATCTTCCTGGTTTAGCGTCCACCTTCTCTGCCCGTGTTTGATCTTTGTATTATTTTTATACTACTCTATAAATACTCCTCCATGTATTTATCTCTCAGTCTCCGCATGTAGAATATCTCACTTACAGAGTAGTTATCCTTTTTGCTTGTCATGTTGGTGTTGCGTTCACTCCAGTCAAAGTTCACTTCTTCCTCTTCTTTATCGTTCAGCCACATTAGCTCTTTGGTGGCAGCTGCCACAAATGCGTGAAGACTATCCAAATGTCGCAGTCTGGCCTTGGAGGAGTTCTGTGAAAAGGACAAGGGGTGTAATGACCACGAAATACGACGTCCAAGTGAGATCTCTACTTGTGGCAACACACTGGTGTATAGGTATTACTTTGTACCTTGCCATGTTCGGTGAGTGACAAGTAGAGCACATTCTTAATATATTACAGGAGATTCTTACCAGCAGCTTTGCATATTGTAAATCCAGTTTTCCCAGATACTCCTGATAAGATCCGCGAGCCCCAGATATCTGAGCCTGAGGACAGAAGAACACAATGGATGTAAGCGCTAGGGCAAGGGAGAAGATTTATTGCAATGAGTGCTGTACAGTGAGGAGCAAGGGACAGGAGTCTGAATGAACCAACGTTACTGCCCATATTGATGTGCTGAACCTATGCTGTCACCACTTTTATTGCCGTACACTTTATTTCATACACATTTCTTCAGGAGTTTTCTGGAGGATGTTTCCACCAGTTTCAATATCCTGCTTACCCCCTCTGCTTAGTGCTATTTTAGTTTACTTGTAAAGTCTCCAAGATGAAAACAGTGTCAAGTTTATATTCAAAAACCCAAAAATCTGATCCCAGGAAGCATACCTGTCAATAGTTCTGATTTGGGCGGGACTAACTCTGAAAGGGATGTGGCCAGTCTGTAAATGGGTGTGGCTTCTTTTGAATGTGGGCCAAGTGGAGGTTCTGCTCAGAAATGAAGAAACAAGAGTGGCGCTTCACCTTTAAGAATGCCAGAACAACTCCGACCTCTGTTACTCACCTCGTCAGCCCGTGCCCGTTCAATCTTCGCTCTGAACTCATTGATAGACTGATGGAGGCCACGGTGACTACCTAGCTGGGACTCCACACTGGAAAGGTCTGACCCCCATTCAGCTGTATTAATTCGCTTCTGGTTCTCTTCCACCCAACTGAGCAGGTCCTGGAGATAGCGTAGAGTAATATCATCCGCTTCCTGGCGGATGGACTGCTGCTGGCTGATGTGAGTCACTTGGGAGATGACCTGAGTGGTTCCAGACTTAATCCGCAGATTGTACTCTGTGCGTATGGCGACCAGACGTTCATGGAGGCGATAAACTCTGTTGGTTAAGGCATTACAGTGCACAATTAGAACCATTTTCCTCACCAGAATGTGTTCTTATAGCCACTGCTAGTGCATCTCCATTCACTTTACACTGCTCCGCACAAGTGACGCACCGAGACAGGAATCACTACCCCACTATAGTGACTCAGAGAAAGGCAGAGAGCAGGGCAGGATAAGATACACTCTGCTCTCATAACACTGTTTCTCCAGGTTTTTTTCTTGGCATTAAAGAAAAGTGTAGAAATGATTCTGCCTTTCTCTGCACATATCTAGTCAGCAATATAATACCTGCGGTACATCTGCTCTCCCTGAGGATGGCGCCCGTCCTTAAGTGCTTGTACATCATTAAATAGGGTACGTATCATGGAGTCAGCCTTGTCCAGATCCCGCTCAATGTCTCCAGCCCTTTGTGGTGGTTTCCCAGCATTCAGCAACCGGATATTCTGCAAAATATTAGAAATTACAGGTCACGTCACTAAAAGACCCTCAATGTTTCTTACCCACTATCTTTGGTTCAAAGGTCCCATATTGAATTTGTCATTTGAGTAAGAGAAATAAAATTATCAGAGGCAATAAGAGCCTATAACATCGATACAGAAGAAAGTCTCTATGTTCAATGTATTGCGGACTGACAGACATGATTACATCAAGTCATTTCCTTTCCCTGATTCTGTTTACATCCTACAAACAGGACTATGTCTAGCTGATGAGTGATATCAGGGTGGTCACTACCAGCTCACCGTCTGTAATAAGGCATCAGCCTGGTTCAGTTGCTCCTCGCACAGTCCAGACTCCATCTGCAACTTGCTGACAATTCGCTGCAGACGCTCCAATCTGTTCAACAGACAAGATGTGGGTCAGGCAGAGATAGATATATACATTGCAATCAGACTAAGCGCTTACATATACTAGAAAAGCTCTGAGCTATAGACTGATATTCTGTACAGCTGTATATAGTGCTGCAGGTGAAGTCAACTATCTGAAATGTTCAGGATTGGAGTATGCTTGTCGGAAGCAGTACTGTGTCAGTGACTTAATCCTGCCTCACCCTTACTGCAAATTCCACAATACAAACTTCAACAAATAAGTTAAACATCAAACAATTCTTTTCCAGCCAACACACCCCGGCAGACATTGCAGGACAGCTGCTACAGAGATGGCTACACAACGATGTCTCACAATGCAAGTGTGGTCTTTGCGTCCCAGTCACAATGCTCTGCAGACCCCACCCCCTTCGAAGATCCTCTCACCTATCCGGAGTATGTGCTGCATCCAGTCATAGTTCTGACACAGACGGATGTGCAGAGCTGCTGCTGAGCCCTCCTCTCTCTGCCGCCCAGCCCTCACTCAGCCCTAACGGGCTGGATCTAATTACTGTGGCATGACTCACCACACCAAACTTTATTTTCCATTCCTATTCATAACTATTCTTCTGTGATTCAGAGAAATAGACAACTAAACAAATCATTACTCTGTGATCTGCATAATTCAATCTTCCTTCAGAACAGAAGTTTGTGCAACACTTATCTGGATGAAGGAGGAACATTCACCACAGTGATCGGCTGAAGACAACTTAACTTGAATTCCAGGAACATTAAAAGATTTTCTAACTTTCTGTGGCTGCCACAGAGCGAGTTCCCCAGAACGGAGGTGTGAGTCATAGAGGAACCCTCCCAGTCACTATACCCTACACAGTGTGTCCTAAACTGCTCAAAGCCAACACCGTTTCCAACACAAACACTGGTTACTAAAGACTGAGGTTTGCGGAAACCGCTATATGTAGTACTATGCCGAATAAGCACCATTTCACGTAATGTCATATACTATGATTTATTGTGGTCACAGCTTCATTTAAAATAAGAGAGCTTTATAAACCTCAAAGACTCCTCTGTATTCATTCAGAGCTCTACAAAAGTCACTCATCTCCTGTCCATTTATCCAGAGTTATATAAACCTCAATCTTCTCATTTATCCTGAGCTCTATAAACCATACCAAGTCTTCCAAGTGTCCAGAACTTCTGTTACAGACTAACTTAATTAATGACTTTATGATAATAATCCCATACATCGTTATGTACATCATCACTTTATTAAATATAAATAGGATTCTTCTCGTCTACCTCTCCAGCTCTACACGCAGCAACTTCTCTCTCTCCAGGATGGACACATGTAGCTTCCCCCATTCCTTCTCCACATCCAGGGGGTGATAACCAGTTGGCACCTTCAGCTGCCCAGACTTAACTGCACCCTAAGGGGAGGAGCAGCAAAGTGTGATATACCAGGGCTATAGCGGGAGAGGGACGGGTCAGATGAAGGGGTGTAAGGGTGACATACATGTACCATAGCAGAAGAGGGACGGGTCAGATGAAGGGGTGTAAGGGTGACATACATGTACCATAGCAGAAGAGGGACGGGTCAGATGAAGGGGTGTAAGGGGGACATACATGTACCATAGCAGAAGAGGGACGGGTCAGATGAAGGGGTGTAAGGGCGAGTTAATCAGAAAGGGAACATTTTGTATCCCAGACACATCTGTAAAGCACTGGAAGGTTAAGCACCTAAAATACTGAGGGTACAACACTCACCTCCAGAGACTGGTACTGCAGCTTTGACTGGTTCTTGTCTGCCTCCTTGCTGGGAAGCTCTGTCTCTTTAAATTTCAGGAACTGACGCCACAGAATCTAAAACAATAGAAAAGAGTTAAACCTATAGTATAATTAAGATGATGATCATCTCTGGTGTTACGATCAATTCTCAGAGAGATCTGTTGTGTGACCAATATACAGAGGATGTGGGAGGGATCGCGTCCCCAATGATATCGGGAGCGCGTCCCCAGTGATATCAGGAGCGCGTCCTCAGTGATATCGGGAGCACGTCCTCAGCTATATAGGGAGCGCGTCCCCAGTGACTGCATGTCACAAGGACCTGATGCACAGATTATCTCATGACACGCTAAGATCTGATCACAGGATGCAGATGGTCATAAGACAGACCACAACTATTTGACCAGTTAAACACCCAAATACACAGCAGCCTGAAAATCCTTTCATGCCAGGCATAACTATATTGCCATTCGTGTGCCGCCAGCCTGAATACCCTGCAGAGAGAAACACACGGTGTAATCAGGACTGAATACCAGAGGACTGGATCATTCCTGCTGCAAATGTGCTCAATGCCTCTTTGTTTGGTGTAATTAAATAAGATTATTTGTCTTTCGCCCCTAGCACCCCACACAAGCAAAACCCCACCCTCTCGCCCATATATACACAAACACCCAAACCCCAATATGTACATACACCCTTCAGAGACTGCACTGTAAGTGTAATGACCGGTAGTGAGGCACTATACATCCAAATATCCAAGCACATCTCTAAGCAGCTGATTGTTTGTTCGGTATGTATTCAAGTCCATAGCGCATACCTCTATTTCCTCATAGCTGGCCGGGAATCTCTTCTCCTCGAAGATGACGGTGTAATGTCTTATCCACTGGAGCAGTATGGTCACCCTCTCGTAGTACTCGTGCCATCTCAGCTCCAGCTCCTGCATGAAAACAAGGTTACGTAACATACAGCTCTCAGAAAACTCAGAGATGTCTCCGATACTGCAACTAGTTACTCACGTTGGCTCTAACTCCATCTTGTGCATCAGGAACCCTTGGCATGGCGTCGTACAGAGAAGACACGTAGGTGATGATGGACTTCTCATCAGGCTGTGCGACATCTACATCTAAAGAGAAATGTAGAAATGTTAATAGCGAATAGGGAGGGTCCATGGTCTTACCCAAATTCTGGCCCCTACACAACAGCGTGTCACGTCAACACTTAGTTATCGAGTAATTTCCCAAGTAAAGGTCATGGTCTTTATAGCCATGTTCCCCGTAAAGATGGAGGAAATATCGGAGATGCCTTTATTCCCATGGATATATAATGCTACCAGTAACTCTGCATAAGGATAACAGCATCCATCACAGTGTCCCAATATCAGAATAACCACATACCCTCAGGATCCAGCAGTCTGGTGACTCCCAGATCTCTTTCAGCTACCCCAAAAGCCTGATCCAGGTTCTCCAAGTTGGTTTGACGGTAAACCCTGTTCATGTCTATGAGCATCGGCCTGTGGGGAGAAGGAGAATCGTCAGTCTACCAGGCACTGCCAATAACTATAAGGTCAAACAGGAAATGGGATACATCTATGAGAAGAGCAATTTTAGAACCTGCATTTTACAGGCATTGTAAAATATAGGAGTAAAATCACCTATTTTCTACATATGTGAATTTAGAGTACAGCTGATTTATGGCAATTTCCTTTTACTTAATAAGGAAAATGGGGGGGGGGGGGGGGTTGGGGATTAATTACTCGACTGAAGTCAACTTAAATATAAGAAGTAGCCAGAGACACAACAGTGCATGTATAGCACATAAAGGTCGCTGCAACTGCACTAGAAACAGGACACAGAATTTATCTGCAGTGTTCTCCAGCATCTGGTATAATTTCAGATAAATACACAACACACACTTGGGGCACGGTCTGTTCTGATAGAGAATGTGCCTCTTGTGATAGGCAACTCTACCAGCCATCCACCTCACCAGATCCAGGCTTGATCTCCTCCCTCCTCCCCTGTCCCTGTACTCGCTCCTCCTGCGCGTGATCCAATCTACTGACTCCCCTTGTGCTTGAAATCTGTTTGCCCTCCCTTTAGGATGTAAGCTCTTACGAGCAGGACCTCTTCCCCCCTGTCTCTGTACTATTTCTTCTCCTCCAACATCACTGTACTCGCTATGCTTGGAGCCATTGAAATCTTGGTTTTACTCGTTTTTTTGTTCTTTTACCCTGTATGGTTTTATAACTGTTTGTACTCTGTACGGCGCTGTAGAAATCTTGTGGCGCCTTATAAATAAAGAAAATTAATAATAATAATAAGAAACCACTACTTCCGCCCTACAATGAATGAGTGCAAAGTGATCATACCACCAGGACACAGTTACATCCATGCTAGCGACATGAGACTGTGGCATATGGAAACCAGACCTATATATCCTAGACTAGGGATTACATATATTGTCCAATGCGTGGAGTGTGGAATGAATGGGCGTATGACGTGTCAGCCATGAGTACATGTACGCACTGCTCTGCATACATGTATACACAGTATATGGATTTGCGACACACAAGATGCTAGAGATAAATCTCAGTTATGCATCTCGCCACGTGCACACCCCCTACAGGCTTAATGTGTCACACACGTGTGGTGTAAGATGACACTCACATTACACTACCTCACACAGAATAACTAACATATACATGAGATACAGCTCGTGTGAGGACCCAGGGTGTCCTTCCTCTCTCACCACCTGCACCACATATGAAGAATGGATACAGTAACAAGCAAGAAGAAAATAGAGGACCGTACATTTCTTTCAGCTCCAGCTCTGATAGGATGGAATAGACAGAACCCAGATAAGTGCTCGTACGATCCTCCTCACACCCATTCACTTGCTCCCATGGCTGTGGGGAACTGCGGTCATCTTCTGATGGAACATCCTCACACAGCATCACCACTCTATCCAGCAGCTGTGTCCGGGGGGCCCGAGGATACCCAGAGTGCTGGTTCAGGGATCTCTTCTGCTTCCCTTTCCTCCGCACGTGTCCATCCTGAGACATAATGTTGATTAGATCGGTTATTCTGTTCTTTGGTACTAAAGCAGTCTTCTCACCCAACCGGTTATGTGGCTTTTCAGTCTCTGCTTCTCTCCATCACCTCCAACATCAATCTGGCTCCTCTGCCTTCTTCCCCTACTGCTCCGTGTTCTTCAGTTACATAATAATCCAGAGTCTTGACCTCCAGTCCGCTCAGAATCAGGACAAATAAAACCTTGTAATAAGAACGTTTCTAGCATTGAAAATCCAGCTGGCGAGTCTGGTCATGAAAACTCCTCGGCTTCAATTCTCCGTAGAAAGTCCCTCTAGGAAGGTTCTGCTCTTCTCTCTGAAGCTCCAAACCGCTTCTTCTTTCTGGCACGGGCTGGGTGTGTGTCTGAGACGCAGGTAAAGCTTTGGGCGTGACAGATCCGCCATGCTAATACATGTTATACTGTGGTTTGTTTTTTTTACACAAAATAAAATGATAAAAGGAGAACGCGAGGGAGGGTGGAAGACGCTTCAATATGTCGCCTCTGGCTATCTAATGACGGAGCTGCGTCTCCACCCCAATCTCACATAAACACACATTATGGTACAGCTACGCTGGTAACTACTGTCAGGCGTATACTAATCTCTAGCTCAGGGGTAAAGGTAATGGCAGATAAATGTAATCTAACACAGTGGAAGCTGGGAGACTGCAGATTTCAGTGGCAGCATCAATCAATTATCCTAAGCAGTGAGTGACCTCTGTCTGCGAAAACTTCATGAGCAACTTGAATCACCCTCCATATACACAACGGAGAGCAGTGCAGGGCACGATGCCAGGCTCTGGCTGGACAGTACTGCTACTAGGGGCTCCACCAGCGGACGCCAATCCCAACACATGCAAGTGGCACTATAACTGCACGGTCTGATGGTGCTCAAAGTGAAGAGATGTTAGTTTTCTGATCATTGATCGGAGATTAGAACCTACTACTATGGGATAGACTGTTAATATAATTCCTGACCACAGTGCTTATGGCCAGGAGTAGATGACGGAGCTGCTCACACGCACAGACCTGCACACACTCTGCCATTGTTACAGCCCCAGCATTGTTTTTGGCTGATGGAAGAAATCGTGTTTCAGCACGAGCATTATAATCCACATCCGTGCCAGGATGCAACACACAATTTTAATATAGCACACGTTACACGCGTAAAATACGCTGTAGACAAACTGTAACGCAGGTAGATTATACCATCAGTGAGATGCTCTGTATTTACACTGTACTGCAATTACAAGATGCTCTGCAGGTACACTACATGAACTGTATAGTGCATGGGATCTCATCAGGCATACTGTACTGAACTGTCTGCAGGTGAGATGCTGTGCAGGAATAGCGTACAGCCTGTGGGCGAGATGCTGTGCAGGAATAGCGTACAGCCTGTGGGCGAGATGCTGTGCAGGAATAGCGTACAGCCTGTGGGCGAGATGCTGTGCAGGAATAGCGTACAGCCTGTGGGTGAGATGCTGTGCAGGAATAGCGTACAGTCTGAGGGTGAGATGCTGTGCAGGAATACCGTACAGCCTGTGGGTGAGATGCTGTGCAGGAATAGCGTACAGCCTGTGGGTGAGATGCTGTGCAGGAATAGCGTACAGCCTGTGGGCGAGATGCTGTGCAGGAATAGCGTACAGCCTGTGGGTGAGATGCTGTGCAGGAATAGCGTACAGCCTGTGGGTGAGATGCTGTGCAGGAATAGCGTACAGCCTGTGGGTGAGATGCTGTGCAGGAATAGCGTACAGCCTGTGGGTGAGATGCTGTGCAGGAATAGCGTACAGCCTGTGGGCGAGATGCTGTGCAGGAATAGCGTACAGCCTGTGGGTGAGATGCTGTGCAGGAATAGCGTACAGCCTGTGGGTGAGATGCTGTGCAGGAATAGCGTACAGCCTGTGGGTGAGATGCTGTGCAGGAATAGCGTACAGCCTGTGGGTGAGATGCTGTGCAGGAATAGCGTACAGTCTGAGGGTGAGATGCTGTGCAGGAATAGCGTACAGCTTGTGGGTGAGATGCTGTGCAGGAATAGCGTACAGCCTGTGGGTGAGATGCTGTGCAGGAATAGCGTACAGTCTGAGGGTGAGATGCTGTGCAGGAATACCGTTCAGCCTGCGGGTGAGATGCTGTGCAGGAATAGTGTACAGTCTGCGGGTGAGATGCTCTGTATGTGTGCGCCTTTGTAGGTGATAGAAGTTCTTGTATAATCTGCCCTGTGTGTGAGATACTCTGCAGCAGAGGCAGGCTGGGCTGGAGGGTGGGGGCATCTGCCCCCTGGGCTTGTCCCATAGTGGGTCACCTTGGTCTGGGTCACTGGGCCCTCCCCTGCTCTGCAGACACCTTGTCCTGTTCATGTGATAGGAGATGCTCTCTCCTATTTTGCAGGGCACAAGATGTGGTATATTCAGGAGGACGCTCTGCACCTTTCCCTATATTTATTATTAGGAGGAGCGGACACACCCTGTCTCATGTTTTTCAAGATGACACTTTCTTTTCACGCCCCAACAAGTTTCCAGAATAAAACCAAAGGAATTTATTCTATCTGCAGCAATCCCCCCAGGTATGAAATTCCTTGCCAAGGAGGGGCGGGTATGTAATCACCCAGCCAATCACAAGACTTTCCCTTGGGTGCTGCAACCGCATATGGATAAAAGTACCGACCACCATAAACCAAACATTTTCACAGCTAAAACCCCTTTATCCTGCCGCACTCACACCATTCATCACTGGGACAAGATGACCTATTATGCTCTTTTTACTTGTGTCGGTGAATGATGGCGTTGAACAGTCGCCCGTCTCTCCAGTTGCTGGTGAAATTGTCACAGCGCAGGCCCTGGTATCCCTCAGTCATGCGCTGTGACCACAGGAGCAGTTTCTCTTTGGCCGTCATATCCTCAGACTGACCGCTGACCTGAATGTCCGAGATCTGAAAATGAAGGGCAGGAGAAAGTGTCAAGATTCAATGTATGAAATACAGACACTCCCAGACTTCCACATTGTGTTGTATGATCCTACATAATCCAGTCTGACGTACACAATTTACAGAATGCTTTCCTTACTTCACTGTGGCTCCCATTATCCCAAGGGATTTATAATCTAAAGCTGATAGAAATTGTGGACCAAAACATTTCTGCACCAGGGATATTAAGATCACTAAAGATGAAGAGAACTGGAACGAACATCTGAGGAACCGTTCTTTAACACGAGCAGGTTTGACAGTTCCTCAAAACAGCCACCACAGAAACAAAGCCACAGACCACATACTAATAGTGATAGCTATATAGAACCATCTTTTTGGATACATACACATACACAGGAGAGTGCTCTCACCAACTGTCAGTGTCACACGCACAGGAGAGACCTTCCCCGCGCCTGTCAGTGTCACACGCACAGGAGAGACCTTCCCCGCGTCTGTCAGTGTCACACGCACAGGAGAGACCTTCCCCGCGCCTGTCAGTGTCACACGCACAGGAGAGACCTTCCCCGCGCCTGTCAGTGTCACACGCACAGGAGAGACCTTCCCCGCGCCTGTCAGTGTCACACGCACAGGAGAGACCTTCCCCGCGTCTGTCAGTGTCACACGCACAGGAGAGACCTTCCCCGCGCCTGTCAGTGTCACACGCACAGGAGAGACCTTCCCCGCGCCTGTCAGTGTCACACGCACAGGAGAGACCTTCCCCGCGTCTGTCAGTGTCACACGCACAGGAGAGACCTTCCCCGCGTCTGTCAGTGTCACACGCACAGGAGAGACCTTCCCCGCTTCTGTCAGTGTCACACGCACAGGAGAGACCTTCCCCGCGTCTGTCAGTGTCACACGCACAGGAGAGACCTTCCCCGCGTCTGTCAGTGTCACACGCACAGGAGAGACCTTCCCCGCGCCTGTCAGTGTCACACGCACAGGAGAGACCTTCCCCGCGCCTGTCAGTGTCACACGCACAGGAGAGACCTTCCCCGCGTCTGTCAGTGTCACACGCACAGGAGAGACCTTCCCCGCTTCTGTCAGTGTCACACGCACAGGAGAGACCTTCCCCGCGTCTGTCAGTGTCACACGCACAGGAGAGACCTTCCCCGCTTCTGTCAGTGTCACACGCACAGGAGAGACCTTCCCCGCTTCTGTCAGTGTCACACGCACAGGAGAGAACTTCTCCACGTTCGTCAGTGTCACACGCACAGGAGAGACCTTCCCCGCTTCTGTCAGTGTCACACGCACAGGAGAGACCTTCCCCGCTTCTGTCAGTGTCACACGCACAGGAGAGACCTTCCCCGCTTCTGTCAGTGTCACACGCACAGGAGAGAACTTCTCCACGTTCGTCAGTGTCACACGCACAGGAGAGAACTTCTCCACGTTCGTCAGTGTCTAGGGCTGTGTTATATACTAGACATGTGGCAGTACTATATGCTGGACATCGAGCTCTGTTATATATTAGACATATGGCAGTACTTTATACTGGATGTAGGGCTATGGTATATACCAGATATACGGCTGTACTATATGCTGCACGTAGGGCTCTGTTATATACTAGACATGTGGCAGTACTATATGCTGGACATCGAGCTCTGTTATATATTAGACATATGGCAGTACTTTATGCTGGATGTAGGGCTATGGTATATACCAGATATACTGCTGTACTTTATGCTGGATGTAGGGCTATGGTATATACCAGACATATGGCTATACTATACGCTGGACATATATACCAGCCATGTAGAATCCTACTGCTACTCACACAGGACGATTAGTCATGGGTTTTATCTAACAGCCTCTAGATGGCACTATTTGTTGCACATACAGACTTATATGATACTGTAATTAATTTAATGATTATTTTGCAGTAATAGCCTACAGCCTATAGAGATATCGGTTATAAAATAGCATTGCCTCACAAAACCAAAATATGGGGGATTGAATCCTTATTTAAGGAATTGTGCCCCTTCTCTTAATGTTTAACTTATGTGCAAAACAGAAAACTAATTTTCACCCCTTGCATTGTAATATGGTTTTGTCCAGACTTAAATATGAAACTTCTTAATTTAAGCTCCTTAATGAATCAGGCCCTAAGTCTACATATTGGCATATGAATAAGTGTCTCCAAAATCAGAACTCTTCTTTTGGTCTAATATTTCTGCAAGATACTTCCCTATAGATCTCGGATAAAGGAATACCCAGCAAACACGGGAGAAAACAGAAGTGTTGAAATGAAAACCAGTGGCCACAAGTTGCTGTGACTTATTATGTGCAGAAACGGCCTTTGTACAGTATTTGTGCTGAATATGGGGCTCAGATGGTGGGACACTGCCAGTCTGCCCCCTCTGGTATCATGTGCCAGGCAGGAAATGATAAACACTACACCAGACGCTGCAGACTGGGGGGGGGGGGGGGGGGGGGGGGAAGTGTAGTGGTGAATGAGTCACCCAGGACCACACCCTGTGGTTTATAGAGCACGCCAGCTGCACGAGGTACACAGCTGTGCCAGAGTGACCAGACAGAACACATGCTTAATCATGCGGGTACACTAAGGAGGGCACATAACACTGTACAGGAGAGTAAATGTATTATTGGGAGACTGTGACTCCGTCTTACCTGGAAGTGGAGGATAATGGTCCAGATCAAGCCCAGGGTCAGCTTGGGGTTCCCATCTGCAATGTCGTCATTACGAATGTTCACCAGTTTTACCTGTAAGAGTAGAATAGAGCTCTGAAACCCACTCAAACCCTGCTGTTGTAGAGAGCGTAACTCGCTGCCTTTCCGAGACACTTACCTGTCTGAGCTTCAGGAAATCCAGAGCAATCTGTACATTCTGCAGCTTGTGGAAGCGCATGCGGCCTTTTTCCCGCGGCTGTAACACAACAGACAGGTTATAAGGATACTCCTCCAAACACACACCCCGACACAAGGCACACACTACCTGTGACCACTAAGAGCAAACCTTAATTTGGGAAGATCATGCCTGTGGCAGTTGCTGCAGAGTGGCCGTGGAAGCAGCCAGTCACTGGCCACAAAAGCTGACACTCTGTTGGATTAATTCACTAAGGGATTTGAGAGCATTAGTAAAAAGTTTAAATGAATAATGTAACTGAATATGTTCTGAGTACATCCCTTTAATGTGCAAGACACCTAACAATACAACTTGAGTTTGTCTGTTACTTTGTATTGTGCTACATCAAGGAAAACAGGCTGTGAGACCTGAGTTCTACAGATAATATTTCAGGGACATTCAGGAAATCCCAGGGAAGTCCGCCCTATAAGAAAACGCTTCCTCAGGGACAGACTCAAAGACAGACTGAGAGGAGGAAATGCCCTTTCACACCACTGCCGACCAACCCTACGCACCCAGAATGTACCGGAGCCAAGCGGGAGACAACACTGCCAACCTCACGCTGTACAGACACTCCTAGAGCGTCATCCCGTGGCGGTCTATGCACATACATACTAATATAATATATATATATATATATATATATATATATATATATATATATATATATATATATATATATATTATTTATTTATATACACACACATATATACATATATATATATATATATATATACACACATACACATACATATACACACACATACAGAGATATTGACAGAACCCTGAGCGTGGGCCGTGTGGGACATTATGGTGCCGCAGTAATGGACTGTACTCATCTAACTGCTCTTATTACAGCCTTCCATAATGGGAGAAGTACACTGATCATCTGAGACTTCAAAACCTGATTGATATGAGCCATCATAATCCTGTAAAAATCACACTATATGGACCATCCTAATCCTCTGATATAAATAATACAATATTATGTCATTAAACACTTTGGAAATCAGAAATAATGGTCCTCTCTAAACCTAAATTATATGGACATCAAACAATATTAATGAACCTGTAACAGTGACCTGTATCCCATTCACATCCCTCTAACACGCCGCTCTAAGGAGCAATGGGGATAAACAGACGCAGCCCTATTCTGACCAGTCTCCTGTCCATCAGGGCACAGCAGTGACCTGCTGGTATCATACCCAGTCTGAACAGGGTGATCCTGTATATCCTGCAAACCCTACAGCAGCTCTGTAACACAGGGACCCACAAGACATTCACACCGTGTCCACAGGTACATGTGGGTGTAATCACAGTTACCTCTGTGGTATCTGACCGTGCCAGGGGAGGTATTACACTGTGGAGTTACTCTCCATCATGGAGTACTCTGGCTGGTACTCCGGATATCAGCGCTGCGACAACTGAAGGGAGAATGAGCCTGGCACACTCACCTGGTCACCAAGGGTGCAGGGGAGGGAATATGCACCTTTACCTAATCGGCAAACATCCAATCACAAATCCCACCAACCACGTATTAGCTCAGGTTTTAGCAACGATTGGCTGGCTTCAGCATGATGTCACCCGTGTGCTGTGTGTATTATATTTATGTTTTACCTATGGAGCCCGACAAACCACAGAGACTGTCATGTGGCCATCAGATATTACATACCCAGGTGTGTGTGGTATTATAATGTAATGTGGCCATCAGATATTATGGGTCTGAGTTATTAAGGAGAACAAAGAATAAAAAAGGAGTAACTTTGCGTCTGGGGAAAACCATGTTGCATTGGAGGGGGAGGTAAATTTAAGATGTAGGGACAGATTTATAGTTGAGGTAGCGCATGTCCTAGATTAAGTCTAAATTTCAGTATGAAAATAAAGCTATCGAGTATTTGTGCGCTATATGAAAAAGCAGCCAGTATTTTCCTTTATGAGCAAAATAATAAACTAATTTGCACCCCTTGTATTGTAACATGGTTTGTCCAAGATCATATTTACTCCTTGTTTTATTCTTTTGCTTTGCTCTCCTTAATGACTCAAATGACTCAGGCCCCACATGTACAGGCATGTGGTGTTACAATAATATCGCTTGCATCCATGGTTTCCAGGCCAGCCATTGAAGATGCAGAATACGTGAAATACACATATTACTGCATATGTATTATATTGATAATTCATTTCTACATGTGTATTTCACATGCGTTTAAATGGCTGGCACGGCACCCATATTTGCAGTAGGCGCAGTGGTCTTCCTGTGGTTTCAGTGTAATGAGTCTTTCTAACCCAGCTGGGTTCTCCAGTACAAGGTGTCCCCATAAATATCCCTTCCTATCACGGGTGTGACATCATACCAATGCTCACCCAATGGCAGAGCAGCATGCAACGGAAAGAACATGCTAGGTGCAAACATGGGGCCCTCCGGCACTCACCAACCGCAAGTTCCTGATAACGTCCCGTTCCCTCGGCTACCCAGCAAGAGCAGTGCAAGAAGGGAGCAAGGGCACAGGGCAAAGGTCAGGGCAGATCCAGCAAACAAGAGAAAATAAAGGGGAAAGAGAAAGGCCAGGTTTATCCGAGCAGAAGTGTTAATAGGTTAAAGACAGGATGCTGGTAATGGAGAGAGGACGGTTATTTCATGTTGTACTGCTTAGTACGGCCACCGTCACCCCTGAGCAGATTATTAGTCACTGGAAGGAATCACTACCACACAATTCTCTATGTAGCAGAACACTGTAAACGGAACTGTTAAAAGGTTCTGTTCACAGACCAGTCAGCCCAAATTCCTGACTACAAGGCAACATTTCCTGTTATTTTCCTTTACTGACATTTCACATAAATAGTGAACCATCAAAGCGGCCAATGTGCTGCTACTAGAGAGCTGTAAAGATGAGAGGTGTATACCCAGTATAACAGGTTATCTCCTATATATGCTGTGAAAGACACAGCAGGGGTCTACTCTGAGGACATTGAAAGGGTTTCTTATATGGAACTGTTATTATCACTACAGCAACCTACATCACCAGTATATTTCTCTACCTGCCTCACAGGTCCCTGACGGTCTCCACTTGCACACAATAATGCTCGTCTCTCTGTAGTGTATATGGAACTGTGGGCCAAGATGGCAGCATTTGTGAGGATGTCTGGACAATAGGAAGAGTCGGTCAGAACCTAATACTAACTGCACTGAAGTTTTGTTCAATAGAATTAAAAAGGGTGGAGATGGCGCATTATCAGTTGTATATTCTTTTCTCTCCAAAACCTGCCGAAGATAGGGTCTCGTCCCAACACTTATAACGGGACTCACTTTGCACCTTGCGGTCTGCAGGAAAGGTCATTTCTAGGTGCACTTTGAGGGTGTAATAAGGACCATCACACACACCAAAGTGCCACATATAATAAAGACACTCCGTGGTACTCTCATGTAAGCCACAGAAGGGCAGTATTGTAGCAGACAAATTGTCCTTAATGAGTGGTAGGAAGCTGGACAGAAATAGGGGCAGATTGTTTTTTCGAAGGATGGGGGTGCAGACAAGTAGGTGAAATTGTGGCTTTGTAGTTCACACATGACCCCTAATATCTATCATTTAATATTGTGTCTCGTTTACCAATCCTTTAACGCATGTCTTTATTTTTACACTACTGGAACGTCTTCTGAATCAGTCTGGGCGTAAGCAGAATAAATGCAGGATAATGTTTGTTATTATGGAGGGTATTACATTTATTCACTGCACGTCATGTCATGTGTAGAGTCCCACCAGGATTATCACCCAGGGTGAGAGACATATTCTCTGATCTCTGCTGTCACCGTGGTCTGTGGGATTAGGGCGGTCTCATGATCCTAATGACGTGTGTCAGAATGGAGTGGACAGAGAATGAGGGGTGTGAGAGATTAGTAGTGAGAGCTGAAAGAGGTCTGACACCAGAAACCCAGGAGTGGCGAAGCTGCGATCCGGATTTACTCTATTGGGCTTGGGGGTCACTCACCAGGGTCTCTCCTGATAGTACTTCCAAGAGAGAGATGAGGTTGTGTCCATCCCGGAGGTCTTCATACAGATCATTCACGTGACGTTGAGCCTAAAGACAAAAAGGAACACTGATTAAAAAATCCTGTGGAGACACCAGGAGAGACGTGTAATGAATGAAAAACTATTGTGTGCTGGATTAACTAGTAATAAAATTCACTAAATGCACTAAATATAGAAACCTCACATCAGGATGAAATAATAATTCCATAAAGTATCTTACACAAGAACAATAATGAGTCTGCACTTTGATCTGCTGATTGCTGTGAAGGGGTTATGGCTGGACGATGGGTGGAGGACTTGGCACAAATGCTGCCTAGTTGTGGAACAAAGTTTAACCTTTCATCAGGAATGTGGACGCCACCTCGCCCAGCACAATCCATCAGTGTCAGCACTGTAAGCAGGTTGTAGATAAAGACATGATAAGATTGTCAGGCATCAGGTGCGCTAAAGCCCATTCTCTAGCAGAAGACGCTGACTGAGCTTCTTCTTCACACCTAGGTACTCGGCTGTCCATCTATGAACAGGCCCTAAATTCTTGGCTGTGAACAGACACATTTTCCTGGCACTAGCGTTCTTCATGCAGAGACTGCTAGAAAATCTACATAAAGGACCCAATGTATTCAGGATCCTCCTGAGGCCAAATAAACTGCATGGAAGATGTGATCCTGGTCTACACACTGAACACACGCGAGGAACAGCCTGCGGGAAACACTAATAATTCATCCCCCTCTCGACATAATCCTGTAAAGGAAAGAATGTCTACTTCTATAAACCCCAACTAGTGTACATACACCGTAAGTCCTTACCCTGACCGCCAGGGCCCCATGAAGAGGATTTCAATCTTTTTCCCCATGTACATGTCCCAATTAATCATCATTGGCTATATTACTGATGAGTCCATTAATTGTTACAATAAAGCCTGCTTCATCTGTATGAAACATGGTGTCAGGCAGAGAGAACAGTCTCTGATTCTTTCAAAGCTCCAAATAAGAGGCCGAAATCCACCATGTGTAAAATTCTGGGAGGATCTTGAACAGAACTTTAAGTTGAAAACCTGAGCACTGTCCCATCAGTTCCTGTCTGTAGCATTCAGCCCTCAGTGAGTGAGGTGTGCAGACTACTACTCACTGTGAGAAGAACCTGGATGACAATCCTGCAATAACTCACGGCCGCTGTGACCGTACAGCAATTACAATCTACACAATATTTCCATACTGCAAAATTCACACCGACAGCTTCATTGTGTGATTACAGCTGTCAGCTCATTACAAGGATTAATGCAATATGTGGGGCACCTGCTAAATCAGTTCCCTGTCCAGCAGCAACCAGAGAAAATGAGTAAGTGACATAATAATAATAACATTAACATGCAACAATAAACCAGACCTTACACAACAAGCCACTCATCCAACACGCCCTACAGGACGCAGAGATGTGTGACCAGGAGAGAGTCCATCGTTATGTACACTCACAGTACATAATTATACAGACACCGATACATGAGTAAAGGTTGTATTACTTTCATAGTAAGGGGCAGACCGACCCCCTTTGTACGGGAACTGACATATCTGTAGCACCTGCCCATCCACTCCTCTAACTTGTCCCCGGCCTGGGACTTACACTTGGTGGATTATATTATAGATTTAGCCAACACCCCAGGCTGGGAGATCATGTGAGTGGAAGTTCCTCTTCCTTGAAAACATGGTCTTCTGCAGTTCTAATTGCCAGAGGCAGATATACTACATCATTTTTTACAATGATATGACCACAAGGTTGTCTGTTGTGGTCAAAATACCACACTTTAGACTGGCCGAGTGAGCAGTAACCAACATTCATATTAGTGCAGAGAAACAATGTTCTCTGAGCAGAATGACTTATATCTGTTTCACTAACCCTTTCTAGTGACATAAATCTCTCCTGAATCCAAAATATTTATCCTCCAAGGTCTGTGATAAATTCATTTTCATCCTTTAACTGAAAACTAGAAGCTGAGCCAACTCATCCTTTCTCCAGCTAAACCTGTGGCCATAATTAGGATTTTCCTCTAGTGATTCAATGCAAGCCATGCATCTACAACCAGTTTATTGCACACACACATGTCCTGTGATGAACATGCCAGTCCCAGCCATGTACACTGATCATTACGTGGTGACAGACAGAATGAGCACAGCCAGGGAGTAGAGTTAGTTCTGGGAACAAGCGACATCCATAGATGGAAGGAGCAGACAGGAGGAGAACTTACCTCTGTTCTCCAATGCTGCAGAGCCCGCAGGAGAGGGGTAAGTAGAGTAAGAAAAATAAAGAGAAAAGGAGAAAATATATGAAAGAGAGAAAGAAGGGTGACAGGAAGAGAGAGAGAGAGATGGGGTAAGAGGGCACAAAACAAAAGGAATTAAAGAAAGATTTCATTTTGTACAAAATATCTTCAACATGACCCAACTGAACCTACTAACCACCAGTGACCCCATCACGGCCCTGCTAAACTCCAATGAACCCCATCATAGATGTGCTAACTACCATCAACCCCATCACAGACCTACTAACCATCATCACCGATCTACTAATCACCAACAACCCCATCAGACACCTACTCACCAGACCTCATCACAGACTTAGTAACACCAGTGACCCCACCCTGGACCTCTATCCACCATTGACGCCCCCATGATGGACTTAATATACACCAGCATCCTATCACGGATCTACCAAACACCATCACGGATCTACTAAAAACCATAACGGAGCTACTAATCACCAGCGACCCAATCACAAATCTACTAATCACCAACAAACCTTATAGACCTCATAGACCTACTCACCACCAGAAACCTCATCACAGACTTACTAAACACCAGCGATCTCTTCATGGACCTACTAACCACTAGCAATGCACCCATGATAGACCTACTATCCACCAGCGATGTTCCTATGATGGACCTACTATCCACCAGCAAGCCTATCATGGGCTTATTAAAGAGCAATTATATTAGAGGGTACATCAGTCAATTTATCTAACAGTTTTTTGAGTGTGGGAGGAAACTGTATCACCTGGAGGAAACCCATGAAAAGACAGGGAGATCATACAAACTCCACACAGATAGGGCCCTGATGAGAATCCAACCCTTGACCCCAGCGTCACTGCTAATCGGTGCAATACCCCATCTGATAGGGGCCATAAACAACCATGATCGCCAATAAGGATCCTCTTTCAATCAGGGCATGACAGAAAATGCTTTTGAATGATGATCATCCTATGTGCTTAAAGTCATCTTCTGACCACACTAACAGGAATGTATTGTAGCTGGAAGTGACCTGGATGATCGGCCGGAGGGGTGGACCATTCAGATCTTGTTTGACTGGTGAGCGATAACTCTCTGGGGTCGAGTGGCAGAATGGTCCTGTGTGACCATGAAAAGGTATCTATTGACTTACTAGAGCACACAAATCACAGAAGCCAGGGACAATGAACTAATAAAATCACAGCTATCAAAGGTCATAAAAATTCCAAACTTTACGATGGACGCCCTCCACTCCCTGCTCCTGTGTCACTATATAGAGGTTAGGGAGAAGATTACTACCTGTGTACCATGCTAATCCACCTGGTTATACATTGCCATTTTAATGGCAGGATTTTTCATTGAGATTTTTAAAGGACCCGGAAGCTTCAAAACTGAACTTTTCATATATAAATGTAAAATACACTGTTCAGCGTTACCCGACATTCCACTTCAGCTCTGCTGGAATGCATCAGCTCCCCATTACAGACTGTGAAAGCCCCTCAAATATCTTTAGGACAGTGTTATGATAGGATCCCATAAAGGTCAAAAAGCTGACCCTCTGACATATGAGCTGCTGTGACATCACTAGCCCTGAATCAATCAATCCATACAGTGCAAGTCTGGCAATCTGTCAGTCACTGCTATCTGGTGTGTTAGAAGCACTGCCCTTCTAAAAGGCTGGATTTATTTAGGAAATTATACACACTCCAGTTACTTCATGTGTGACCACATCACATATTCAGATATAGCTTTATAAATGTAAAGTTTTCCTTGTGTAAGTTTAGGTCAGTAAATGTATATAACCACTGTAACATTATGTCAGTCAGTGTATTTCTCATTACTGGGTCAGCCATCCATTACTATGGTAAGACATGATGAAGTCCCACCCATCACACGCAAGGAGATGAATGGGCTCCTTGTATCAGGAAGGACTTGGTGTCCTGAGAAATTAGCTGCAGCCCGAGCCGGGGACAGAAAGCGTCTTATTGTTAAGGACAGGAGAATAAATACATATTATATATATGAACACACAGAGAGATGTTCTGAACATAAGTAGTTAAGATACTGAGTTAATCTATTCTAGTTTCCATATAGGACTGGTTGTTGTATACTAGGCTCAGGGTGCGGCATATTACTAGTTGAGCTCTGGTTATGTAACTAGTACAGATAATCTGGGCTGGTATATAACTAGTTGTATACTAGGCTCAGGATGCAGCATAGTACTAGTTGAGCTCTGGTTATGTAACTAGTACAGATAATCTGGGCTGGTATATAACTAGTTGTTGTACACTAGGCTCGGAGTGCTGCATAGTACTAGTTGAGCTCTGGTTATGTTACTAGTACAGATAATCTGGGCTGGTATATAACTAGTTGTTGTACACTAGGCTCGGAGTGCAGCATAGTACTAGTTGAGTTCTGGTTATGTAACTAGTACAGATAATCTGGGCTGGTATATAACTAGTTGTTGTATACTAGGCTCAGAGTGCGGCATAGTACTAGTTGAGTTCTGGTTATGTTACTAGTACAGATAATCTGGGCTGGTATATAACTAGTTGTTGTATACTAGGCTCGGAGTGCGGCATAGTACTAGTTGAGCTCTGGTTATGTAACTAGTACAGATAATCTGGGCTGGTATATAACTAGTTGTTGTATACTAGGCTCGGAGTGCTGCATAGTACTAGTTGAGCTCTGGTTATGTAACTAGTACAGATAATCTGGGCTGGTATATAACTAGTTGTTGTATACTAGGCTCAGGGTGCGGCATAGTACTAGTTGAGTTCTGGTTATGTTACTAGTACAGATAATCTGGGCTGGTATATAACTAGTTGTTGTATACTAGGCTCGGAGTGCAGCATAGTACTAGTTGAGCTCTGGTTATGTAACTAGTACAGATAATCTGGGCTGGTATATAACTAGTTGTTGTATACTAGGCTCGGAGTGCGGCATAGTACTAGTTGAGCTCTGGTTATGTTACTAGTACAGATAATCTGGGCTGGTATATAACTAGTTGTTGTATACTAGGCTCGGAGTGCTGCATAGTACTAGTTGAGCTCTGGTTATGTTACTAGTACAGATAATCTGGGCTGGTATATAACTAGTTGTTGTATACTAGGCTCGGAGTTCGGCATAGTACTAGTTGAGCTCTGGTTATGTAACTAGTACAGATAATCTGGGCTGGTATATAACTAGTTGTTGTATACTAGGCTCGGAGTGCTGCATAGTACTAGTTGAGCTCTGGTTATGTAACTAGTACAGATAATCTGGGCTGGTATATAACTAGTTGTTGTATACTAGGCTTGGAGTGCGGCATAGTACTAGTTGAGCTCTGGTTATGTTACTAGTACAGATAATCTGGGCTGGTATATAACTAGTTGTATACTAGGCTCGGAGTTCGGCATAGTACTAGTTGAGCTCTGGTTATGTAACTAGTACAGATAATCTGGGCTGGTATATAACTAGTTGTTGTACACTAGGCTCGGAGTGCAGCATAGTACTAGTTGAGCTCTGGTTATGTAACTAGTACAGATAATCTGGGCTGGTATATAACTAGTTGTTGTACACTAGGCTCGGAGTGCAGCATAGTACTAGTTGAGCTCTGGTTATGTTACTAGTACAGATAATCTGGGCTGGTATATAACTAGTTGTTGTATACTAGGCTCAGGGTGCGGCATAGTACTAGTTGAGCTCTGGTTATGTTACTAGTACAGATAATCTGGGCTGGTATATAACTAGTTGTTGTATACTAGGCTCAGGGTGCGGCATAGTACTAGTTGAGCTCTGGTTATGTAACTAGTACAGATAATCTGGGCTGGTATATAACTAGTTGTTGTATACTAGGCTCAGGATGCAGCATAGTACTAGTTGAGCCCTGGTTATGTAACTAGTACAGATAATCTGGGCTGGTATATAACTAGTTGTTGTACACTAGGCTCGGAGTGCAGCATAGTACTAGTTGAGCTCTGGTTATGTAACTAGTACAGATAATCTGGGCTGGTATATAACTAGTTGTTGTACACTAGGCTCGGAGTGCAGCATAGTACTAGTTGAGCTCTGGTTATGTTACTAGTACAGATAATCTGGGCTGGTATATAACTAGTTGTTGTATACTAGGCTCGGAGTGCTGCATAGTACTAGTTGAGCTCTGGTTATGTTACTAGTACAGATAATCTGGGCTGGTATATAACTAGTTGTTGTATACTAGGCTCGGAGTGCGGCATAGTACTAGTTGAGCTCTGGTTATGTTACTAGTACAGATAATCTGGGCTGGTATATAACTAGTTGTTGTATACTAGGCTCGGAGTGCGGCATAGTACTAGTTGAGCTCTGGTTATGTTACTAGTACAGATAATCTGGGCTGGTATATAACTAGTTGTTGTATACTAGGCTCAGGGTGCGGCATAGTACTAGTTGAGCTCTGGTTATGTAACTAGTACAGATAATCTGGGCTGGTATATAACTAGTTGTTGTATACTAGGCTCAGGATGCAGCATAGTACTAGTTGAGCCCTGGTTATGTAACTAGTACAGATAATCTGGGCTGGTATATAACTAGTTGTTGTACACTAGGCTCGGAGTGCAGCATAGTACTAGTTGAGCTCTGGTTATGTAACTAGTACAGATAATCTGGGCTGGTATATAACTAGTTGTTGTACACTAGGCTCGGAGTGCAGCATAGTACTAGTTGAGCTCTGGTTATGTTACTAGTACAGATAATCTGGGCTGGTATATAACTAGTTGTTGTATACTAGGCTCGGAGTGCTGCATAGTACTAGTTGAGCTCTGGTTATGTTACTAGTACAGATAATCTGGGCTGGTATATAACTAGTTGTTGTATACTAGGCTCGGAGTGCGGCATAGTACTAGTTGAGCTCTGGTTATGTTACTAGTACAGATAATCTGGGCTGGTATATAACTAGTTGTTGTATACTAGGCTCGGAGTGCAGCATAGTACTAGTTGAGCTCTGGTTATGTAACTAGTACAGATAATCTGGGCTGGTATATAACTAGCTGTGATTTCTTGGATTGGTCATACAACGATTTGAGCTATTCTGAGCATACAATGTTTTGTGACGTTCTAGGGCACATTTCCAAGCAGAAGACAGGGAGCTGTTGGGGATTTTCGCACACGTCTTCCAGGCTGGGTGCCGAGACAGTAAGGGGCGTGGAGGCCGCACAAAACACAAACAAAGGTCCAATTCTGGGTAGAAAGGGCACTTAGGGTGGGAGTAAGCCCCTTCCATTAACCATTCAACTTCAATGTGAGGAAGCATGTTAAATTCCTGTCCTGAAGAGCTGACAGTCTAAAAGCTTGGCGTGGTCATGCCAGCATTTCTGCCTGACTTATGTATATTGTGCAGGGACAGAAGCTCTGATACGGGTCTCGTTGGTGATGGGTTAGAATAACTTCCATGGTAACTGTTTGCATCTGCTGATGCATGTGCTTAGCAGACCAGGGACCCCCTCCAGCTGTCAGACAGGAAAGCAAAGACCACAAGACTTCCTGAATACAATATTCATCAAATGAGAGAACATGCTATTTCTGTGACTGCAGGAACTCAACGCAATGGTGAGAAAATCCTCAGGAATCCTGTAACTAGACGGAGGGAAGCGACTCATGCTGAGACACCAAGACACACCCAGCTACTATATCAATGTACAGACCCCACATGTTATGTTACTGTCTGTCCTCTATGTGTGGGACTATAGCAATGTACACCGATCAGCCACAACTTTAAAACCATCTGACTAATATTGTGTAGGTCCTGCTCGTGCCGCCAAAACAGTTCTGACCCCTCGATGCATGGACTCACAAGACCTTAGAAGGTGTCCTGTGGTATCTGGCACTAAGACGTTAGCAGCAGAACCTTGAAGTCCTGTAAGTCATGAGGTGGGCCTCCATGGCTCAGACTTGTTTTTCCAGCACATCCTACAGACGCTCGATCGGATTGAGATCTAAGAATTTGAAAGTCAAGTCAACACTTTGTCATGTTCCTAAAACCCATCCTGACCAATTTTTGCAGTATCTCAGGGTGCATTATCCTGCTGAAAGAGGCCACTGCCATTGGTGCAGACCAAGTACACCCCTTCATGACAATGGTATTCCCCAATGTTTAGATAGGTTGTATGTGTCAAAGTAACATCCACATGAATGCCAGGACCCAAAGTTTCCCAGCAGAACATTGCCCAGAGCATCACACTGCCTCCGCCGGCTTGCCTTCTTCCTATAGTGCATCTCTTCCCCGGGTAAATGATGCACACGTACCTGGCCATCCACATGATGTAAAAGGAAACCTGATTCATCAGACCAGGCCACCTTCTTCCATTACTCCATGGTCTAGTTCTGGCGCTCACATGCCCATTGCAGGCGCTTTCGGTGGTAAATGGGAGTCAGCATGGGCACTCTGACAGGTCTGGAGGTTGCAATCCATACGCAGCAAGCTGCGGTGCTCTGTGTGTTCTGACACCTTTCTATCATAGCCAGCATTAACTGTATCAGCAGTGTGTGCTACAGTAGCTCTTCTGTGCAATTGTCACGGGCTAGCCTTCCTCCCCACATGCATCTATGAGCCCTGGGCGCCTATGACCCTGTCGCAGGTTCACCGGTTGTCCTTCCTTGGACCACTTTTGGTAGGAACTAACCACTGCATACCGGGAACACCCCACAAGATCTGCTGTTTTGGAGATGCTCTGACCCAGCTGTCTACCCATCACAATTTATCCCTCGTCAAAAACACTCAGATCCTAACGCTTGCCCATTTTTCCTGTTCTTCAAGAACTGACTGTTCCTTTGCTGCCTAATATATCCCACCACTTGACAGGTGCCATCATAACCAGATGTTATTCACTTCACTTGTCAGTGGTTATATTGTTGTGGCTGATCGGTGTATAAATATACAGATCCCACACATTATATTACTGTCTGTGCACTATAACGGGGAATAGATCAATGTATAAATGTACAGATCCTGTATTCAGTGTAAAATGCCTGATATGAACAATAACTTGTACTCAGCTGTACAGCAAATGTAAATCCAATTTCAGATGTCCCAAGTTCCCTCAATGTATGGAAATGTTGACATGTATATTTGTGAATATACATGTCAACGTTGTACAAGCTCTTTTATACAAAGCAATTTGTATATTTCATTTAGGGGCCCTTTAACTATGAGCGGACATAAAACTTCTGTACAGTGTATGAAATAATGTTGGATTATTAAATAAGTGGTATCGAAAGTGATTGCTGAAACCACCACAGAACAGTGAAATCCCTGAAATCCCCCAAACTATGTGTCTCCTGAATACAGGGGGGACCGCGGCACGGGCCATCTGGATACAGGGAGGACCATGGCATGGGCCAGCTGGATACGGGGGGGACCGCGGCATGGGCCACCTTGATACAGGGGGGGTGGGGGGCATGGCACGGGGCAGTTGGATGCAGGGGGGACCGCGGCATGAGCCACCTGGATACAGGAGTGGGCGGGGGGTGTGGCACGGGCCAGCTGGATGCAGGAGGTAACCGCGGCTTGGGCCAGCTGGATACAGGGGGACCGCGGCATGGGCCAGCTGGATACAGGGGGGTACCGTGGCACGGGCCAGTTGGATGCAGGGTGGGACGGCGGTATGGGCCAGCTGGATGCAGGGGGGGGGAACCGCGGCATGGGCCAGCTGGATACAGGGTTGGGTGGGGGGCGTGGCACGGGCCAGCTGGATGCAGGGGGGGGGGGACCGTGGCATGGGCCAGCTGGATGCAGGGGGGGGGTGGGGGGCATGGCACGGGCCAGCTGGATGCAGGGGGGGGGGGGAACCGCGGCATGGGCCAGCTGGATACAGGGGGGGGGTGGGGGCGTGGCACGGGCCAGCTGGATGCAGGGGGAAGAACCGTGGCATGGGCCAGCTGGATACGGGGGGGGGGGGGTGGGGGGCGTGGCACGGGCCAGCTGGATACAGGGGGGGACCGCAGCATGGGCCAGCTGGATGCAGGGGGGGGGGGGCGGCGGTATGGGCCAGCTGGATGCAGGGGGGGGGGGGGGGGCGCGGCATGGGCCAGCTGGATGCAGGGGGGGGGGGGGGCATGGCACGGGCCAGCTGGATGCGGGGGGGGGGGAACCGCGGCATGGATACAGGGGGGGTGGGGGCGTGGCACGGGCCAGCTGGATGCAGGGGGGGTGGGGGCGTGGCACGGGCCAGCTGGATGCAGGGGGGGGGGCAGCGGTATGGGCCAGCTGGATGCAGGGGGGGGGGGGGGGGGAACCGCGGCATGGGCCAGCTGGATACAGGGGGGTGGGGGCGTGGCACGGGCCAGCTGGATGCAGGGGGAAGAACCGTGGCATGGGCCAGCTGGATACGGGGGAGGGGGGGGTGGGGGGCGTGGCACGGGCCAGCTGGATGCAGGGGGGGACAGCGGCATGGTCCAGCTGGATACAGGATAGATTTCCGACATAGTGGTTCTAGATGTACGTCACAGACCACACTCTATAGGATTACCAGTCTGGAGATCCCCCCTAATAGTGTTAGGGGAGGTTATATAATGCCACAACAAGACCTAAACATTTCTATGTTACTTAGAGAACTTTCCGCTTCCACAGACTAACGCTGGCAGAATGACAGATATACCATTTCCTGTGTGGTACAAGAGGGTAGCAGGTTCCTATGGCAACACGGGGAGGTGCCTGACAGCCTGGCTGCCTCCCTCGTTCCCCATATATAGCTTTATATATATAGCCGCTCAGTGTCATGTGTAGGAGTTATTGTAGTGATAAAAGTATCTGTCTTGGGCCATTTGTAATACTGAGACGTATGGAAATATGGGCTCAGCTGTGTGATTGCAGAGAGTGTGAGATGTACCATCTGTAGCTATGTGACCTGAGGGAGTGTGAAGTGTACCTTGCAGGTAGGGGGCACTGTCTCACCTTTATTAGATGCTTGTTCACCCATTTGGTAAAAGTTTTCTTTTGTACTCGGTCCCTTTCATCTGTAAGAGAGAGGAGAACAGGGTTATGACCCATCTATCAAGCCCAGAACAACAGTAAACTGGTTCCCTGCATAACGATCATTAACATTATATGTAAATGCTACAGCCATTCATACCTCTGTGTGTTTACAGAGAACAGGGTAATTATTACTGTTCTATCCATGGTCAGGAAACACACAGGGATTAATCATACAATGCGGGAACCTCAATTCTCTGCACTTTATATGAGAGGCGCGTCCGGAGGAGCCAGGCTTCCAGTATAACGTCACTATTATTATCATTTATTTATATATCGCTACCATAGTAGGCAGCACTGTACAGAGTATATGTATCATTCAGTCCCTGCCCCTCAATAATAGGTCATTCTACAGGTACCCCCTGCAGCTCTCGATAGTCTCTACAATTAGATCCATTACTACTGGGAGCCGTGTGAGTTGTAATTATCACTTATTCTACAGGCGGTAAAGACCAGGATGTATGTATATATATATATATATATATTTATTTATTATGTTACACTTCTTACTGGGTGCCAGACAGATAATGGCTCCTTTGGTAGCAATCTCTGCTAAAAGCACCAGTGTTGCCCCATGAGTGTGGGGACTTATATACTAAAAAGCCACCAATGAGAAGCTCGTTATCTAGTACAGGCCTCAGAGGTCTCACCATCAGATTATCTATGAGAGACGTTACCCTTCGGATATCTTACAGCACATATTAATAATATTATTTATTAACAGTACTTTATATATCACCTACATATTATGCTGCACTTTACAGAGAATAATTATTTATTCTCATCAATCCCTGAACCAGTGGAGCTTACACTCTATATTCCCTAAAACACAGACTCAGGTATTGTAAAATAGTGAACACAGATGTATTGTTGATACAGCTCCCAGCATAAAGGGGGTTAATACAGGGTGGGCTTGTATAATGAAGGTTAATACAAAGCCCTGCATTACTGTATACATAGAGTTAATAGCGCTGCACCTTGCTCAGAACGGGTTAATAGAACAGATATCATAAACATTACATTATACAATCCTCCCTATACATACAGAAGATAGCGCTGCACCTGGGTCCTCCCTTATTATCTGACCAGCTCTACCTGCCCCCCCCCCCCCATCCCTGTCTGTACCTTTCTTGCCCTCTGTGGCCCTTAGGACAGCCAGGTATAAGTTGTCCTCTGAGCTTGTTCTTTGGCGGAAGGAACTGTCCTGATTGGATGGCAGTGCTGCGTTACTGCGGTACATTTGCTGGTCCATGGAGCTTACAATCCAAGGGATGCCTCACAAACCAAGAAAGTCTCTCAGGCCACAGCTCTCTGATCCTTAGCTGCGATTTCTCCTCTATTTCTCTTTCCTTGCAGTGTGTTCCTGATACTGCTCTTTCTGAACTTCTCTCTTATTCTCCAGCTTTACCTCCCCTCCTTCCCTTTCTCTCTCTCCCCCCAGATTGGCCACAGGCTAAGCAACTCCAAGCCTGCCCTGTCTGGTTCCTGCCCTCCCCTTTCCGAGGTGTGTCAGTGATCCACACTTCAAGGTGTGCCCCACTGACACTCCCATCAAGACAGCGAGTCTCTCCCACCCCTCTAACTCCCTCCCTGCTTCTCTGTGCCACAGGAAACCTCAGACATGCATCATCCAGAGAGCAGCCTTATACAGAGATCACAGCTAGAACCTCTCTAGACAGTCCAGAGAGCAGCCTTATACAGAGATCACAGCTACAACCTCTCTAGAAACAGTCCAGAGAGCAGCCTTATACAGAGATCACAGCTAGAACCTCTCTAGAGACAGTCCAGAGAGCAGCCTTATACAGAGATCACAGCTACAACCTCTCTAGAGACAGTCCAGAGAGCAGCCTTATACAGAGATCACAGCTACAACCTCTCTAGAGATAGTCCAGAGAGCAGCCTTATGCAGAGATCACAGCTAGAACCTCTCTAGACAGTCCAGAGAGCAGCATTATACAGAGATCACAGCTAGAACCTCTCTAGACAGTCCAGAGAGCAACCTTATACAGAGATCACAGCTACAACCTCTCTAGAGACAGTCCAGAGAGCAGCCTTATACAGAGATCACAGCTACAACCTCTCTAGAGACAGTCCAGAGAGCAGCCTTATACAGAGATCACAGCTACAACCTCTCTAGAGACAGTCCAGAGAGCAGCCTTATACAGAGATCACAGCTAGAACCTCTCTAGAGACAGTCCAGATAGCAGTGTTATACAGAGATCACAGCTAGAACCTCGCTAGAGACAGTCCAGAGAGCAGCCTTATACAGAGATCACAGCTAGAACCTCTCTAGAGACAGTCCAGAGAGCAGCGTTATACAGAGATCACAGCTAGAACCTCAATAAAGACAGTCCAGATAGCAGCGTTATACAGAGATCACAGCTAGAACCTCTCTAGACAGTCCAGAGAGCAGCGTTATACAGAGATCACAGCTAGAACCTCTCGAGACAGTCCAGAGAGCAGCCTTATACAGAGATCACAGCTAGAACCTATCTAGAGACAGCCCAGATAGCAGCGTTATACAGAGATCACAGCTAGAACCTCTCTAGACAGTCCAGAGAGCAACCTTATACAGAGATCACAGCTACAACCTCTCTAGAGACAGTCCAGAGAGCAGCCTTATACAGAGATCACAGCTAGAACCTCTCTAGAGACAGTCCAGAGAGCAGCGTTATACAGAGATCACAGCTAGAACCTCACTAAAGACAGTCCAGATAGCAGCGTTATACAGAGATCACAGCTAGAACCTCTCTAGACAGTCCAGAGAGCAGCGTTATACAGAGATCACAGCTAGAACCTCTCGAGACAGTCCAGAGAGCAGCCTTATACAGAGATCACAGCTAGAACCTATCTAGAGACAGCCCAGATAGCAGCGTTATACAGAGATCACAGCTAGAACCTCTCTAGACAGTCCAGAGAGCAACCTTATACAGAGATCACAGCTACAACCTCTCTAGAGACAGTCCAGAGAGCAGCCTTATACAGAGATCACAGCTAGAACCTCTCTAGAGACAGTCCAGAGAGCAGCCTTATACAGAGATCACAGCTACAACCTCTCTAGAGACAGTCCAGAGAGCAGCATTATACAGAGATCACAGCTACAACCTCTCTAGAGATAGTCCAGAGAGCAGCCTTATACAGAGATCACAGCTAGAACCTCTCTAGAGACAGTCCAGAGAGCAGCCTTATACAGAGATCACAGCTAGAACCTCTCTAGAGATAGTCCAGAGAGCAGCCTTATACAGAGATCACAGCTAGAACCTCTCTAGAGACAGTCCAGATAGCAGCCTTATACAGAGATCACAGCTAGAACCTCACTAGAGACAGTCCAGAGAGCAGCGTTATACAGAGATCACAGCTAGAACCTCTCTAGAGACAGTCCAGAGAGCAGCCTTATACAGAGATCACAGCTACAACCTCTCTAGAGACAGTCCAGATAGCAGTGTTATACAGAGATCACAGCTACAACCTCTCTAGAGACAGTCCAGAAAGCAGCCTTATACAGAGATCACAGCTACAACCTCTCTAGAGACAGTCCAGAGAGCAGCCTTATACAGAGATCACAGCTACAACCTCTCTAGAGACAGTCCAGATAGCAGTGTTATACAGAGATCACAGCTACAACCTCTCTAGAGACAGTCCAGAGAGCAGCCTTATACAGAGATCACAGCTACAACCTCTCTAGAGACAGTCCAGAGAGCAGCCTTATACAGAGATCACAGCTACAACCTCTCTAGAGATAGTCCAGAGAGCAGCCTTATACAGAGATCACAGCTAGAACCTCTCTAGACAGTCCAGAGAGCAGCATTATACAGAGATCACAGCTAGAACCTCTCTAGACAGTCCAGAGAGCAGCCTTATACAGAGATCACAGCTACAACCTCTCTAGAGACAGTCCAGAGAGCAGCCTTATACAGAGATCACAGCTACAACCTCTCTAGAGACAGTCCAGAGAGCAGCCTTATACAGAGATCACAGCTACAACCTCTCTAGAGACAGTCCAGAGAGCAGCCTTATACAGAGATCACAGCTAGAACCTCACTAGAGACAGTCCAGAGAGCAGCGTTATACAGAGATCACAGCTAGAACCTCTCTAGAGACAGTCCAGAGAGCAGCCTTATACAGAGATCACAGCTACAACCTCTCTAGAGACAGTCCAGATAGCAGTGTTATACAGAGATCACAGCTACAACCTCTCTAGAGACAGTCCAGAGAGCAGCCTTATACAGAGATCACAGCTACAACCTCTCTAGAGACAGTCCAGAGAGCAGCCTTATACAGAGATCACAGCTACAACCTCTCTAGAGATAGTCCAGAGAGCAGTGTTATACAGAGATCACAGCTAGAACCTCTCTAGAGACAGTCCAGAGAGCAGCGTTATACAGAGATCACAGCTAGAACCTCTCTAGAGACAGTCCAGATAGCAGTGTTATACAGAGATCACAGCTAGAACCTCTCTAGAGACAGTCCAGATAGCAGTGTTATACAGAGATCACAGCTAGAACCTCTCTAGAGACAGTCCAGAGAGCAGTGTTATACAGAGATCACAGCTAGAACCTCTCTAGAGACAGTCCAGAGAGCAGCCTTATACAGAGATCACAGCTAGAACCTCTCTAGAGATAGTCCAGATAGCAGCCTTATACAGAGATCACAGCTAGAACCTCTCTAGAGACAGTCCAGAGAGCAGCCTTATACAGAGATCACAGCTAGAACCTCTCTAGAGACAGTCCAGAGAGCAGCCTTATACAGAGATCACAGCTAGAACCTCTCTAGAGACAGTCCAGAGAGCAGCCTTATACAGAGATCACAGCTAGAACCTCTCTAGAGATAGTCCAGAGAGCAGCATTATACAGAGATCACAGCTACAACCTCTCTAGAGACAGTCCAGAGAGCAGCCTTATACAGAGATCACAGCTACAACCTCTCTAGAGACAGTCCAGAGAGCAGTGTTATACAGAGATCACAGCTAGAACCTCTCTAGAGACAGTCCAGAGAGCAGCGTTATACAGAGATCACAGCTAGAACCTCTCTAGAGACAGTCCAGAGAGCAGCGTTATACAGAGATCACAGCTAGAACCTCTCTAGAGACAGTCCAGATAGCAGTGTTATACAGAGATCACAGCTAGAACCTCTCTAGAGACAGTCCAGAGAGCAGCCTTATACAGAGATCACAGCTAGAACCTCTCTAGAGACAGTCCAGAGAGCAGCCTTATACAGAGATCACAGCTAGAACCTCTCTAGAGACAGTCCAGAGAGCAGCCTTATACAGAGATCACAGCTAGAACCTCTCTAGAGACAGTCCAGAGAGCAGCCTTATACAGAGATCACAGCTAGAACCTCTCTAGAGACAGTCCAGAGAGCAGCCTTATACAGAGATCACAGCTAGAACCTCTCTAGAGACAGTCCAGAGAGCAGCCTTATACAGAGATCACAGCTAGAACCTCTCTAGAGACAGTCCAGAGAGCAGCCTTATACAGAGATCACAGCTAGAACCTCTCTAGAGACAGTCCAGAGAGCAGCCTTATACAGAGATCACAGCTAGAACCTCTCTAGAGACAGTCCAGAGAGCAGCCTTATACAGAGATCACAGCTAGAACCTCTCTAGAGACAGTAGAAAACAATCTGTGTTCTTCTCCTCTAGTTATTAGTGTATAATGTAGTGTGTTGGGTTGTAGTACAGGTGACCGTCTCCTCCAGCCGAGGTGCCCAAGACGCTGCCACGCGGGTGGGTCTGGTCTCACATTCCTAGAACTTGCTTTGACAGAGCTGGCTAAATATCTCGCAGCTACACATTCCTGTAGCGGCGCCTCCACGCACAGCAATTAACCCTGTCAGCCTGTGCCCCACCCTGATCACTAGAGGTGTGGCTGGTAGCCAGCTGCCTGATGGCACACAGGAAATGGGCACTTTATCATACAGTGTGCGGCAGAGGGTGCACCCTCCTCCAGCGGTATAATCTGTATGTAATGGCCTGCAGCAGATGAATCACACTGTGAGAAGGATCAGTGGGGACTGACGGCTGCATTGTGATGTGGGTGACAGATGCTTCTATGCAATCACTCTATGACCAAATTTATCACAGATAAGGATGGATGGAACATTTTTAACTTAAAGTGACGGGATAGAACTAGAAGCATTCAGCACATGTTTATGTGGACTGAACAGAGGTCTACAAATGTGATAAATGAAAAATAAAACAAGAGGTATGTGCGAGGCCAGCTAACATTAGTTCCAAAACTTTGTTTTACAGACTACAAGCTGCATAATGATGTAAGTGGGTATTCCTGTCTTCTCTATTATAACATGAACATCTAGAGACAGAAATATGGTAATGTGTACTCATCAATTTGTGTGTAAACAAATGAACAGCCAGGGAAAGGTCAAATGTTTCACCTGATTTACCTTGTATCAGTTTGTATCAGCTGGAGGGTTAAGATTCCTCACAGGTGATCAGGTGACACAATGTCCTTTGTAGGGATTTACAAGGGAGTGACAATGGGAATGTGTCATCTGATAATCAGCCCCGTCCCACCCTGTCCGTCCTGTTCTCACAGGACTGATCAGATCCAGTTTTCTATGATGGACTCACATAAGAGTCACTCACAGCAGTTCCCAGTCTCTGACAAGCTCTTGTAATATTCTGGACTTTTGCTCAATAAGAGATCTGTGAAACCTGGCTTGTCAGCGACTCTCTATAGGATGATCCTTCACAAATCCACACACCTAGCCCCCAGGCGTAGGACCCTTACCTACCCGGACACACCTGCCAGTACTTAGCCCCTGGCAGATTGCCCATCAATAAATGATCTGTAGGTGAGGTAGGAAGTGGTGTCTCATACCTCATGGATATCTGATGTCAGAAACGTACAAATCCCAGTGTCACTGTTCTGTACAGATAGGGTGTGTCCAGGTGCAGCTTCCACAACAAGTGGCCCTCAACACAGCCAAATCCAGTCACCCTCTTCAGAAACGCCCACAATTCTGGGAAACAATATAATGGGTGCAATGTAAAGAGTGTAAGCTCCTCTGCTTAGACACCGCAAAGTATCCAAGTGCCCAATTCTCTGGAACAGCGACTAATCAGTAAACACTATGCATTACATGTACTGCTGGATGGTATCTAACAATGTCACAGGGAGAGTTGTAGGTCTTGTCCCAATAATACCTTTTATCTCAGAAACAATCAGGAGGTCTATCTCCCCCCTCTACACACAGAATGTGTAAACAATGACAGGAAATTGTTAATATGACAGACAGCAAAGGTCCAGAGGCTCCATTTACATTTTACAGAATAAACAAATATATAGTCTGAGGACTGCTGGGATTCTGGCAGTGTAGAGGGAGTCACCTGTAAAAGGGAGAGTACATTCCTGGCAGAGATATCACCGATAGGCAGAACATACCACATCACAGGCTGGGGAGGGGGAATACCTGAGCTATGTCTCACATCCTGACATACAGCTCTCCCACCTGAGAGCACAGCCATGCTCCACACTGCGCCTTTCCCACCTCCACCAGCAGAGGGCATACGACCCTGATAACATCTGCCCCTCCACCAGCAGAGGGCATACGCCCCTGATAACATCTGCCCCTCCACCAGCAGAGGGCATACGCCCCTGATAATATGTGACCCGCTAGGAGCACAGTGCATAAGCCCCTGCTATCGTCTGCCCCTCCAGCAGCAGAGGGCGTACGTCCCTGATAACATCTGCCCCTCCACCAGCAGACGGCATACGCCCCTGCTAACATCTGCCCCTCCACCAGCAGAGGGCATACGCCCCTGATAATATGTGACCCGCTAGGAGCACAGGGTATACGCCCCTGCTAACGTCTGCCCCTCCACCAGCAGAGGGCATGTGCCCCTGATAATATGTGACCCGCTACGAACAAGCACAGGGCATATGCCCCAGCTAACGTCTGCCCCTCCACCAGTAGAGGGCATACGCCCCTGCTAACATCTGCCCCTCCTCCAGCAAAGGAGATTTGCCCAGAGTCACATATACCACCACCACCTGACTGAGGACACCGTCATAACTACAGCAGACACCAGAGGACACATAATGTCATGAACAATATTCCATTTCCATCTAAAAATGAATATTGACAACTATGCTGATAAATTGATACAACTGCTTTATCTTTATGCCATAATGTGGTGGATTTCACTTGGAATTTGGATGCAATAATATATGGAATGAAGGTTTCCAAGATATATATATATACATATATATATATATATATATATACATATATATATATATATATATATATATATACACACAGGATACTATACCAAAGTGTTAGGCAGGTGTGGGGAAAATGCTGCAACGTAAGAAAGCTTTCAAACCTATCTTCAACATACAGAAGAACAAGGAATCCTGGGGGTAAATGTATCAAGCTGCTAGTTTCCGCCGGGTTTGAAAAATGGAGATGTTGCCTATAGCAACCAATCAGATTCTAGACGTCATTTTGTAAAATGCACTAAATAAATAATTAGAATCCGATTGGGTGCTATAGACAACATTTCACTTTTCAAACCCGCCGAAAACTGGCAGCTTGATACATTTACCTACTGGAAGTGATGATACGGCCCCTACAGAGCCCTGATCTCAACATCATCGTGTCTGTCTGGGATTACACGGAGAGACAGAAGGATTTGAACAACCTACATCCACAGATCTGTGGTTAGTTCTCCAAGATGTTTGGAACAACTTCCCTGCCCAGTTCCTTCAAAAACTGTGTGCAAGTGTACCTAGAAGAATGATGCTGTTTTGAAGGCAGAGGGCGGTCACACCAAATATTGATTTGATTTAGATTTCTCTTCTGTTCATTCACTTTGCATTTTGTCAATTGATAAAAAATAAACTATTAACACTTCTGTTTCTGAAAGCATTCTTACTTTGCAGCATTTTTTCCACACCTGTCTAAACGGTCATGTCCATGGTGTGATCATAAATCATGGAAGTGCACACTTTTTTGTTAGATGTATGAATTGCTCGTGAAGATTGGGCATGTGAAGGGGGAAGACGCGTGGACTACAGTATGCTTGGTTTGCGTACTTACAGCAATTTCTGGAACAACTGAGGATTTTACAAAGTACTGATATTTTGAATTATACATAAATGATCGAAGAGGTGCTTCAGAGAAAAATATTAAACAACTAGTACACACTGTATATAACTTTTTGTTTATATATATATATATATATATATATATATATATATATATATATGGATAAAAACAATGTGACAAGAGCACCCTCTAGTGGACAAACCAAAAACTCACCTATATAAATGACAAATATTGCAAAAGTGATCTGAACAGCACAGGTCATACAGATATACAAACAGCAGAGCTCCCTTACACACACGCTGCACACTATGCGGGGAGCCCCCTTACACGCAAGCTGCACACAATGCAGGGAGCCCCCTTACACACAAGCTGCACACTATGTGGGGAGCCCCCTTACACACACGCCGCACACTATTTGGGGAGCTCCCTTACACACATGCCGCACACTATGCGGGGAGCCCCCTTACACACATGCCGCACACTATGCGGGGAGCCCCCTTACACACACGCCGCACACTATGCGGGGAGCCCCCTTACACACACGCCGCACACTATGCGGGGAGCCCCCTTACACACACGCTGCACACTATGCGGGGAGCCCCCTTACACACACACCGCACACTATGCGGGGGGCCCCCTTACACACAAGCTGCACACTATGTGGGGAGCCCCCTTTACACACATGCAGCACACTTTGTCCCTGTTTTATGTATGCTGCTTTACCCACTGTCTGGCGCCTTACAAATCAACAATAATAATAAGTGTCCTGAGGCACTGTGCAGTCCTCACATTCCACACATTGGTCTTGTCACTGTGTAAGGGTCCTGGGCCCTGTGGCTACACAAAGACATTTACAATGTGTGTACCCTGAGCATCCTCAATGCAAACGAGAACCCTGCGGCCATTCCTTTCTCCAGCCTTGGACATGTCTAGGTTCAAACACATAACTCTGCAAAGACAAGAGGTGTATCCGACCAATCTATAATAATTGGATGTCACGTATCTGACACACTTCACAAACATAGATCGGCCATGTTTCCAAGCCCCTAGCAACGTGATGTATGGGGTTTCTGTGTACTGTAATATGTATATTACCCAATTCATTACATACCCCTCATTTACAGTGCCCTGTGAAAATCTTCATACCCCTGTACACATTTCATTCAAACATTTCTAAATGTAACACATAATGCATGAAACTGGGAGCGACTCTCTGATTTACACAATATGCTCTGTACTATATTCTCTATACTTTATAATACACATCATATGCTCTATATATAATATACTGTATAATACACACAGAATGCTCTGCGCTACATACTAATATACTACACAAGCAGCCGTGGATTATAGCAATGGCTAAGATAAGTATGTGACCTAACACTGGTTTAGTTGTTGAATAATATTTACAATGTGGATGTCCGAAGAGAAGCTGCACAAAGAAGCACTTTGGGTTCATTGACAACATGTGAGAAAATGCTTTATGCATTATTGGCCTCAGTGCAGAAAATCATTGGGGATAACAGAATGGTCACTTGCAGTACTGCGGACACCGGGGCTGTGTTTTAAGGTAACACCTGAACCCAGGAATGGGCAGGATTCCAGGACAGCGGCTGCAGCCCGACCATGAGGACATGAAAGAGGCTGAACACAGCTTTATATGTTCTAGCAATAACTGCATCATCCTGCTGTTCCTCACCCTACCTGGCCGTAAGTAACAGCTTTCCCTTCTCCATTAATCTCAACATATTGGGCTCCATGGGAGATCCATAGAATAACCCCAGAACTTTATTCTGATGCAAAGCAAACCTACAAATATAACCCTGCTAGATGCAGAGCCCAGGATTCCCCCGCTAGATCCTGAGCGCAAAGCTTGTCATTCCCGTGATAGATCCTGAGCACGAAGCTCTTCATTCCCTTCCTAGATCCTAAGCAAGAAGTTCTTCATTCCCGTGCCAGATCCTGAGCGAGAAGCTCGTCATACCCTTGCTAGATCCTGAGCGAGAAGCACGTCATTCCCTTGCTAGATCCTGAGCAAAAAGCTCGTCATTTCCCTGCTAGATCCTGAGCGAGAATCTCTTCATTCCTCTGCTAGATCCTGAGCGAGATGCTCGACATTCCTGTGCTAGATCCTGAGCGAGAAGCTCTTCATTCCCTTGCGTGATCCTAAGCTAGAAACTCGTCATTCCCTTGCTAGATCCTGAGCGAGGAGCTGGTCATTCCCGTGCCAGGTCCTGAGCGAGAAGCTCTTCATTCCCTTGCGTGATCCTAAGCTAGAAACTCGTCATTCCCTTGCTAGATCCTGAGCGAGGAGCTGGTCATTCCCGTGCCAGGTCCTGAGCGAGAAGCTTGCCATTTCCGTGCCAGATCCTGAGCGAGAAGCTTGTCATACCCGTGCCAGGTCCTGAGCGAGAAGCTTGTCATTCCCGTGCCAGATCCTGAGCGAGAAGTTTTTCATTTCCGTGCCAGATCCTGAGCACTAGCTTTTCATTACCCTGCTAGATCCTGAGCGAGAAGATTGTCATTTCCCTGCTAGATCCTGAGCGAGAAGCTCGTCATTCTCGTGCCTGATCCTGAGCATGAAGCTCGTCATTCCCTTGCTAGATCCTGAGCGAGAAGCTCGTCATTCCCTTGCTAGATCCTGAGCGAGTAGCTCGACATTCCCGTGCTAGATCCTGAGCAAGAGGTTCTCCATTCCCGTGCCAGATCCTTAGCGAGAAGCTCTTCATTCCCGTGCCAGATACTAAGCGAAAAGCTCTTCATTCCCCTGCCAGATCCTGAGCGTGAGGCTCAACATTCCCGTGCCAGATCCTGAGCACTAGCTTTTCATTCCCCTGCTAGATCCTGAGCAAGAATCTTGACATTCCCCTGCTAGATCCTGAGCGAGAAGCTCATCATTCCCTTGCTAGATCCTAAGTTAGAAACTCGTCATTCCCATGCTAGGTCCTGAGCGAGAAGCTCATCATTCCCATGCTAGATCCTGAGCGAGAAGCTCGTCATTCCCGTGCTAGATCCTGAGCGAGAAGTTCTTCATTTCCTTGCCAGATTCTGAGCGAGAAGCTCGTCATTCCCGTGCTAGATCCTCAGCGAGAAGCTCGTCATTCTCGTGCCAGTTCCTAAGCGAGAAGCTCGTAATTCCCGTGCTAGATCCTTTGCGAGAATCTCTTCATTCCTCTGCTAGATCCTGAGCGAGACGATCGACATTCCCGTTCTAGATCCTGAGCGAGAAGCTCTTCATTCCCTTGCTAGATCCTAAGCTAGAATCTCGTCATTCCCGTGCTAGATCCTGAGCGAGAAGCTCGTCATTCCCATGCTAGATCCTGAGCGAGAAGCTCGTCATTCCCGTGCTAGATCCTGAGCAAGAAACTCGTCATTCCCGTGCTAGATCCTGAGCGAGAAGCTCTTCATTGCCTTGCTAGATCCTAAGCTAGAAACTCGTCATTCCCGTGCTAGATCCTGAGCGAGAAGCTCGTCATTCCCATGCTAGATCCTGAGCGAGAAGCTCCTCATTCCCGTGCTAGATCCTGAGTGAGAAGTTCTTCATTTCCTTGCCAGATTCTGAGCGAGAAGCTCGTCATTCCTGTTCTAGATCCTCTAGGAGAAGCTCGTCATTCTCGTGCCAGTTCCTGAGCGAGAAGCTCGTCATTCCCGTGCTAGATCCTTTGTGATAATCTCTTCATTTCTCTGCTAGATCCTGAGCGAGACGATCAACATTCCCGTTTTAGATCCTGAGCGAGAAGCTAGCCATTCCCTAGCTAGATCCTAAGTTAGAAACTCGTCATTCCCGTGCTAGGTCCTGAGCGAGAAACTCATCATTCCCATGCTAGATCCTGAGCGAGAAGCTCGTCATTCCCGTGCTAGATCCTGAGCGAGAAGTTCTTCATTTCCTTGCCAGATTCTGAGCGAAAAGCTCATCATTCCCGTGCTAGATCCTCAGCGAGAAGCTCGTCATTCTCGTGCCAGTTCCTGAGCGATAAAGCTCGTCATTCCCGTGCTAGATCCTTTGCGAGAATCTCTTCATTCCTCTGCTAGATCCTGAGCGAGACGATCGACATTCCTGTTCTAGATCCTGAGCGAGAAGCTCGTCATTCCCATGCTAGATCCTGAGCGAGAAGCTTGTCATTCCCATGCTAGATCCTGAGCGAGAAGCTCGTCATTCCCATGCCAGATCCTGAGCGAGAAGCTCTTCATTCCCTTGCTAGATCCTGAGCGAGAATCTCGTCATTCCCGTGCTAGATCCTGAGCGAGAAGCTCGTCATTCCCATGCCAGATCCTGAGCGAGAAGCTCTTCATTCCCGTGCTAGATCCTCAGCGAGAAGCTCGTCATTTTCGTGCTAGATCCTGAGCGAGAAGCTCATCATTCCCTTGCTAGATCCTTTGCGAGAATCTCTTCATTCCTCTGCTAGATCCTGAGCGAGACGATCGACATTCCTGTTCTAGATCCTGAGCGAGCTCTTCATTCCCTTGCTAGATCCTAAGCTCTTCATTCCCTTGCTAGATCCTTTGCGAGAATCTCTTCATTCCTCTGCTAGATCCTGAGCGAGACGATCGACATTCCCATTCTAGATCCTGAGCGAGAAGCTCGTCATTCCCCTGCTAGATCCTGAGCGAGAAGCACTTCATTCTCTTGCCAGATCCTGAGCACTAGCTTTTCATTCCCCTGCCAGATCCTAAGCGAGAAGCTCTTCATTCCCCTGCTAGATTCTTAGCACCCAGCATTACTTTATAAGTATCTTTTTCTCAAGCTGTCACAGGTCAGTTACCATGCACTGAGTCTGAGATCAAAGTCTTCACTTAAATCCCAAGTTCATATAATCAGTAATATCACAAACTGGTTTCTGTGGGAACAGACTTGTGTTTGTAAGTGGAAACAGCCAGGAGTTGTGTTACTGTATGGTAACACTATACTGTACGAGAACTGGCACAATGCAGGGCGGGTCATATAATCACAGCCAGTAGCACTGCCGCCTCAGTGGCTTCCACCATGTTGTAGGGGAAAGAAATGTTTAAACTGAACTTGTCAAATATTTTCTCTCTTTACTGCTCTGAAAAACATGTACCACAATGTTCCAGCTGAAGAAGAGTTATACACTTATCTTAACTAGCGCAGATTATCCAGATATCACTCATCCTTGTCCAATAATTACACTACAGTCATGGCCAAAAGTTTTGAGAATGATACAAATATTATTTTTCACAAAGTCTGCTGCCTCAGTTTTAATGATGGCAATTTGTATATACTTCAGAATGTCATGAAGAGTGATCAGATGAATTGCAATTAATTTCAAAGTCCCTCTTTGCTATGACAATGAACTTTATTCCAAAAACAACATTTCCACTTCATTTCAGCCATGTCACAAAAGGACCCACTGACATCAGGTCAGTGATTCTCTCATTAACACAGGTGAGAGTGTTGACGAGGACAAGGCTGGAGATCACTCTGTCTTGCTGATAGTTATAATAACAGACTGGAAGCTTTATAAGGAGGGTGGTGCTTGAAATCATTGTTCTTCCTCTGTTAACCATGGTTATCGGCAAGGAAACACGTGCAGTCATCATTGCTTTGCACAAAAAGTGCTTCACAGACATGGATATTGCTGCTAGTAAGATTGCACCTAAATCAACCATTTATCAGATCATCAAGAACTTCAAGGAGAGAGGTTCAATAGTTGTGAAGAAGGCTTCAGGGCGCCCAACAACATTCAGCAAGCGTCTGGACTGTCTCCTAAAGTTTATTCAGCTGTGGGATCGGAGCACCACCAGTGCAGAGCTTGCTCAGGAATGGCAGCAGGCAGATGTGAGTGCATCTGCACGCACAGTGAGGCGAAGACTTTTGGAGGATGGCCTGGTGTCAAGAAGGCCAGCAAAGAAGACACTTCTCTCCAGGAAAAACATCAGGGACAGGCTGATATTCTGCAATAAATACAGGGATTGAACTGCTGAAGACTGAGGTAAAGTCATTTTCTCTGATGAGTCTGGAGAAGGAAAGGTGAGCGCTACCATCAGTCCTGTGTCATGCCAACAGTAAAGCATCCTGAGACCATTCATGTGTGGGGTTGCTTCTCAGCCAAGGGAGTGGGCTCACTCACAAGTTTGCCTCACAACACAGCCATGAATAAAGAATGGTACCAAAACATCCTCCAAGAGCAACTTCTCCCAACCATCAAGGAACAGTTTGGTGACGGACAATGCCTTTCCAGCATGATGGGGCACCTTGCCATAAGGCAAAGGTGCTAACTAAGTGGCTCAGGGATCAAAACATCAAAATTTTGGGTCCATGGCCAGGAAACTCCCCAGCCCTTAATCCCATTGAGAACATGTGGTCAATTCGGGTGGACAAACAAAAACCCACAAATTCTGACAAACTCCAAGCATTGATTAGGCAAGAATGGGCGGCCATCAGTCAGTATGTGGCCCAGAAGTTGATTGACAGCTGCCAGGGAGAATTGCAGAAGTCTTCAAAAAGAAGGTTCAACATTGCAAATATCGACTCTTAGCATAAACTTAACGTAATTGTCAATAAAAGCCTTTGACACTTATGAAATGCTTGTAATTGTACTTCAGTATAACACAGCAACATCTGACAAAAAGATCTAAAAACACTGAAGCAACAAACTTTGTGAAAACTAATATTTGTGTAATTTTCAAAACTTTTGGGCATGGCTGTAGTATCACTAATGTCCTCTGGACTGTACGGGGCAGTCTACAGATGGAGAGATCTGATCCCGCTAATGTGCTCCGGATCCCACACTTCCAGCTCTGACATTTCAGAACCTTTTCCAACTGTATCTGTACCAGCAAAATAATAGAGAAAAGGGTTAAGTGGATGTATGGACTTCCTTTTCATACAGAGGTGCTTAAGACACCACAATCTTCCGGTATCAGTGTGACAGGAGCCTCACATCTTCAATCTGTGCTGCTCTTTCCACCATATAACTCTCAGTCTGTGGCTTACTGCTGCCTCCATTCCCCTCCTCACATCATGTCACTGCCCCTGTCACATACAGCCCTGTCCTTACTAACACATCACTCATCTCCTGATATACTCTGTGCTGCTGGAGGATCCTGCTCTTTCCACTATATAACTCTCAGTCTGTGGCTTACTGCTGCCTCCATTCCCCTCCTCACATCATGTCACTGCCCCTGTCACATGTAGCCCTGTCCTCACTAACACATCACTCATCTCCTGATATACTCTGTGCTGCTGGATGATCCTGCTCTTTCCACCATATAACTCTCAGTCTGTGGCTTACTGCTGCCTCCATTCCCCTCCTCACATCATGTCACTGCCCCTGTCACATGCAGCCCTGTCCTCACTGACACATCACTCATCTCCTGATATACTCTGTGCTGCTGGAGGATCCTGCTCCTTCCACTATTTAACTCTCAGTCTGTGGCTTCCTGCTGCCTCCATTCCCCTCCTTACATCATGTCACTGGCCCTGTCACATGCAGCCCTGTCCTCACTAACACATCACTCATCTCCTGATATACTCTGTGCTGCTGGGGACCCTGCTCCTCCCACTATATAACTCTCAGTCTGTGGCTTCCTGCTGCCTCCATTCACCTCCTCACATCATGTCACTACCCCTGTCACATGCAGCCCTGTCCTCACTAACACATCACTCATCTCCTGATATACTCTGTGCTGCTGGGGACCCTGCTCCTCCCACTATATAACTCTCAGTCTGTGGCTTCCTGCTGCCTCCATTCCCCTCCTCACATCATGTCACTGCCCCTGTCACATGCAGCCCTGTCCTCACTAACACATCACTCATCTCCTGATATACTCTGTGCTGCTGGGGACCCTGCTCCTCCCACTATATAACTCTCAGTCTGTGGCTTCCTGCTGCCTCCATTCCCCTCCTCACATCATGTCACTGGCCCTGTCACATGCAGCCCTGTCCTCACTAACACATCACTCATATCCTGATATACTCTGTGCTGCTGGGTGATCCTGCTCCTTCCACTATATAACTCTCAGTCTGTGGCTTCCTGCTGCCTCCATTCCCCTCCTCACATCATGTCACTGGCCCTGTCACATGCAGCCCTGTCCTCACTAACACATCACTCGTCTCCTGATATACTCTGTGCTGCTGGGGACCCTGCTCCTCCCACTATATAACTCTCAGTCTGTGGCTTCCTGCTGCCTCCATTCCCCTCCTCACATCATGTCACTGCCCCTGTCACATGCAGCCCTGTCCTCACTAACACATCACTCATCTCCTGATATACTCTGTGCTTCTGTATGTTAAAATCCCTCTTTTGCTAATTACAGATAGCAGCAGGCTCAATTCCTGAGGCAGCAACTATCAAGTTAAGGACTACATAGATAAACAGCAGTGAAATGGTTAACTTCTGCTCCAGTCCCTGGCAGTGGGGGGGAGGGGGTTAGCTCTTGCTCCAGTTCCTGGCAGTGGGAGGGGGTTAACTCTTGTTCCAGTCCCTGGCAGCAAGGGGGTTAACTCTTGCTCCAGTCCCTGGCAGCAAGGGGGTTAACTCTTGCTCCAGTCCCTGGCAGCAAGGGGGTTAACTCTTGCTCCACTGGCTGAGGTGAAACTTACGCTGCAGAACAGACAGGTGTGAACTGAACCCACCTACACAGCAGAGCTTCTTGTACAGGTAGCCTTTCCGCTCCTGCTCCGAATTGCCGTTCAGCCAATCAGACCGCTCCAGAAGCATCTCTCTCTTAAAGGTGTAGTACCAGGTGGAGGAGGCAGGACGCCTGGGTGACTCTGCCATGATAATTTATCCAAGAAACAACTGCAGAGGCAGCAGCTTCCACCATAAACAGAGAAGAGATGATTATCCTGCAAGTTCCAGAGCAGGGGAGAGCTACAGTCTGCTGTTTCCAAGCACTCTCCGCCTGAAAGCCAGCCCTCTGGTAACAGCCTCCGCCCATAAACACGAAACAGAGCTGCCGCCCTGTGCCTCTCACACAGAGGGAACTCAGTGACAGTTTACACACAGCAGGGTGACAACAATCCCACAAATTAACCTGTCTCTCCGGCAACTCTACACAGACTCATACAGCTGAAATCTGGGGTGCAGAGACCCACAGGATGCCCACCTGGGGTCAATGACCCAATAAACGCCAACCAGAACATACAAAGCTACTTTTCCACATCATTTACTATTGCAGTCACCTATGCTGAATTCATTAGTTGTTGGGAAGGGTGTTTTCTTTTTCAACCCAGTTAATGAATTCAGCACAGGTAACTGCAGTAATGAATGGTCAGGAACAGAGTATTTTACAGTGTGTGAATAAAGGTTTCACCTTGAGGGTTACTCAGTAAGAAAGTGCACGTCTCCCATAGTAATCAGACATTTACAGTCACTGGATGATAGGTAATTCAACAGTTAAACCTCCTTAGTAAATATTAATCTAGCGTTTAGCAGGTTGTAGATGTAAGAAATGTGAGACTCTGTTGCCAAGCTTTATTAATGAGAGAAGTCTAAGGGCTATCTTACATGCTAGACACATGGCGCAGCTACCTAGGAGAGGATGGACACATACACTGCATCAAATAGATGATTATTGTTGTTACATTTTATAGTTCTGTTACCTTCCAGTAAGTGGAGAGTTTATCTCCGTGTGAAAGGTCGGCAATTAGGTGTAAAATAAGGTAATTGTCTGATTGAAGCTGACAAGAAGTAACAGGAAGGTTATTGTAAGACCTGTGTCTTCTTACAAGTAAAGGTGCCAGCTAAGTCCTTGGTGCCCCTAACACCGGACAGGTACATACAGATGAGAACACTCCCATTACCTGCATAAGGGGGTTATTCTGTTACCATGGAAACCAAGCACTCTGACCAGAGGTGACATTGGCTAATAGCCCTGGGGAACAGCCTATGTCACCTCTCCATAGAAACCGTCAGACCCCAAACCTAACGGACAGATCTTTGACTCCTCCCCATTAGAGACATAGTCACACTTCTCCCCCATTCAGGAAAACCTGTGACCAATCACCTTTACCTGTACCCGGAATCTACTATAATGTACAGATCATATAGGGATCTCCCGAGACCTATACCAGGAATCTGCTATAATGTACAGACCATATAGTGATCTCCTGAGACCTATACCCGGAATCTGCTATAATGTACAGACCATATAGTGATCTCCTGAGACCTATACCAAGAATCTGCTATAATGTACAGATCATATAGGGATCTCCCGAGACCTATACCCGGAATCTGCTATAATGTACAGACCATATAGTGATCTCCTGAGACCTATACCCAGAATCTGCTATAATGTACAGACCATATAGTGATCTCCTGAGACCTATACCAGGAATCTGCTATAATGTACAGACCATATAGGGATCTCCTGAGACCTATACCAGGAATCTGCAATAATCTACAGATCATATTGAAGTCTCCTGAGACCTAAACTTGGAATCTGCTATAATGTACAGATCATATAGTGATCTCCTGAGAACTATACCAGGAATCTGCTATAATGTACAGATCATATAGTGATCTCCTAAGACCTATACCTGGAATCTGCTATAATGTACAAATCATATAGGGATCTCCTGAGACCTATACCCGGAATCTGCTATAATGTACAGATCGTATAGGGTTCTTCTAGGACCTATACCCGGAATCTGCTATAATGTACAGATCATATAGGGATCTCCTGAGCCCTATACAAGGATTCTGCTATAATGTACAGATCATATAGGGATCTCCTGAGACCTATACCCGGAATCTGCTATAATGTACAGATCGTATAGGGTTCTTCTAGGACCTATACCCGGAATCTGCTATAATGTACAGATCATATAGGGATCTCCTGAGCCCTATACAAGGATTCTGCTATAATGTACAGATCATATAGGGATCTCCTGAGACCTATACCAGGAATCTGCTATAATGTACCTACCATATAGAGGTCTTCTAGGACCTATACCCGGAATCTGCTATAATGTACAGATCATATAGGGATATCCTGAGACCTATACCTGGAATCTGCTATAATGTACAGACCATATAGGGATCTCCTGAGACCTATACCCGGAATCTGCTATAATGTACAGACCATATAGGGATCTCCTGAGACCTATACCCGGAATCTGCTATAATGTACAGATCATATAGAAGCTTCCGAGACCTATACCCAGAATCTGCTATAATGTACAGATCATATAGGGATCTCCTGAGCCCTATACCCGGAATCTGCTATAATGTACAGACCATATAGGGATCTCCTGAGACCTATACCCGGAATCTGCTATAATGTAAAGATCATATAGGGATCTTCTGAGCCCTGTACCAGGAATCTGCTATAATGTACAGATCATATAGGGATCTCCTGAGACCTATACCAGGAATCTGCTATAATGTACCTACCATATAGAGTTCTTCTAGGACCTATACCCAGAATCTGCTATAATGTACAGATCATATAGGGATCTCCTGAGACCTATACCTGGAATCTGCTATAATGTACAGACCATATAGGGATCTCCTGAGACCTATACCCGGAATCTGCTATAATGTACAGACCATATAGGGATCTCCTGAGACCTATACCCGGAATCTGCTATAATGTACAGATCATATAGAAGCTTCCGAGACCTATACCCAGAATCTGCTATAATGTACAGATCATATAGGGATCTCCTGAGCCCTATACCCGGAATCTGCTATAATGTACAGACCATATAGGGATCTCCTGAGACCTATACCCGGAATCTGCTATAATGTAAAGATCATATAGGGATCTTCTGAGCCCTGTACCAGGAATCTGCTATAATGTACAGATCATATAGGGATCTCCTGAGACCTATACCAGGAATCTGCTATAATGTACCTACCATATAGAGTTCTTCTAGGACCTATACCCAGAATCTGCTATAATGTACAGATCATATAGGGATCTCCTGAGACCTATACCTGGAATCTGCTATAATGTACAGACCATATAGGGATCTCCTGAGACCTATACCTGGAATCTGCTATAATGTACAGATCATATAGAAGCTTCCGAGACCTATACCCAGAATGTGCTATAATGTACAGATCATATATGGATTTCCTGAGCCCTATACCAGGAATCTGCTATAATGTACAGATCATATAGGGATCTCCTGAGATCTATACCCGGAATCTGCTATAATGTACAGACCATATAGGGATCTCCTGAGACCTATACCCGGAATCTGCTATAATGTACAGATCATATAGGGATTTCCTGGGATCTATAACAGGAAACTGCTATAATGTACAGATCATATAGGGATCTCCTGAGACCTATACCCAGAATGTGCTATAATGTACAGATCATATAGGGGTCTCCTGGGATCTATAACAAGAATCTGCTATAATGTACAGATCATATAGTGATCTCCTGAGACCTATACCTGGAATCTGCTATAATGTACAGACCATATAGGGATCTCCTGAGAACTATACCAGGAATCTGCTATAATGTACCTACCATATAGAGTTCTTCTAGGACCTATACCCAGAATCTGCTATAATGTACAGATCATATAGGGATCTCCTGAGACCTATACCTGGAATCTGCTATAATGTACAGACCATATAGGGATCTCCTGAGACCTATACCTGGAATCTGCTATAATGTACAGACCATATAGGGATCTCCTGAGACCTATACCTGGAATCTGCTATAATGTACAGATCATATAGGGATTTCCTGAGCCCTATACCAGGAATCTGCTATAATGTACAGATCATATAGGGATCTCCTGAGATCTATACCCGGAATCTGCTATAATGTACAGACCATATAGGGATCTCCTGAGACCTATACCCGGAATCTGCTATAATGTACAGATCATATAGGGATTTCCTGGGATCTATAACAGGAAACTGCTATAATGTACAGATCATATAGGGATCTCCTGAGACCTATACCCAGAATCTGCTATAATGTACAGACCATATAGGGATCTCCTGAGACCTATACCCGGAATCTGCTATAATGTACAGATCATATAGAAGCTTCCGAGACCTATACCCAGAATCTGCTATAATGTACAGATCATATAGGGATCTCCTGAGCCCTATACCCGGAATCTGCTATAATGTACAGACCATATAGGGATCTCCTGAGACCTATACCCGGAATCTGCTATAATGTAAAGATCATATAGGGATCTTCTGAGCCCTGTACCAGGAATCTGCTATAATGTACAGATCATATAGGGATCTCCTGAGACCTATACCAGGAATCTGCTATAATGTACCTACCATATAGAGTTCTTCTAGGACCTATACCCAGAATCTGCTATAATGTACAGATCATATAGGGATCTCCTGAGACCTATACCTGGAATCTGCTATAATGTACAGACCATATAGGGATCTCCTGAGACCTATACCTGGAATCTGCTATAATGTACAGATCATATAGAAGCTTCCGAGACCTATACCCAGAATGTGCTATAATGTACAGATCATATATGGATTTCCTGAGCCCTATACCAGGAATCTGCTATAATGTACAGATCATATAGGGATCTCCTGAGATCTATACCCGGAATCTGCTATAATGTACAGACCATATAGGGATCTCCTGAGACCTATACCCGGAATCTGCTATAATGTACAGATCATATAGGGATTTCCTGGGATCTATAACAGGAAACTGCTATAATGTACAGATCATATAGGGATCTCCTGAGACCTATACCCAGAATGTGCTATAATGTACAGATCATATAGGGGTCTCCTGGGATCTATAACAAGAATCTGCTATAATGTACAGATCATATAGTGATCTCCTGAGACCTATACCTGGAATCTGCTATAATGTACAGACCATATAGGGATCTCCTGAGAACTATACCAGGAATCTGCTATAATGTACCTACCATATAGAGTTCTTCTAGGACCTATACCCAGAATCTGCTATAATGTACAGATCATATAGGGATCTCCTGAGACCTATACCTGGAATCTGCTATAATGTACAGACCATATAGGGATCTCCTGAGACCTATACCTGGAATCTGCTATAATGTACAGACCATATAGGGATCTCCTGAGACCTATACCTGGAATCTGCTATAATGTACAGATCATATAGGGATTTCCTGAGCCCTATACCAGGAATCTGCTATAATGTACAGATCATATAGGGATCTCCTGAGATCTATACCCGGAATCTGCTATAATGTACAGACCATATAGGGATCTCCTGAGACCTATACCCGGAATCTGCTATAATGTACAGATCATATAGGGATTTCCTGGGATCTATAACAGGAAACTGCTATAATGTACAGATCATATAGGGATCTCCTGAGACCTATACCCAGAATGTGCTATAATGTACAGATCATATAGGGGTCTCCTGGGATCTATAACAAGAATCTGCTATAATGTACAGATCATATAGTGATCTCCTGAGACCTATACCTGGAATCTGCTATAATGTACAGACCATATAGGGATCTCCTGAGAACTATACCTGGAATCTGCTATAATGTACAGATCATATAGGGATCTCCTGAGACCTATACCCAGAATGTGCTATAATGTACAGATCATATAGGGGTCTCCTGGGATCTATAACAAGAATCTGCTATAATGTACAGATCATATAGTGATCTCCTGAGACCTATACCAGGAATCTGCTATAATGTACCTACCATATAGAGTTCTTCTAGGACCTATACCCAGAATCTGCTATAATGTACAGATCATATAGGGATCTCCTGAGACCTATACCTGGAATCTGCTATAATGTACAGACCATATAGGGATCTCCTGAGACCTATACCTGGAATCTGCTATAATGTACAGACCATATAGGGATCTCCTGAGACCTATACCTGGAATCTGCTATAATGTACAGATCATATAGGGATTTCCTGAGCCCTATACCAGGAATCTGCTATAATGTACAGATCATATAGGGATCTCCTGAGATCTATACCCGGAATCTGCTATAATGTACAGACCATATAGGGATCTCCTGAGACCTATACCCGGAATCTGCTATAATGTACAGATCATATAGGGATTTCCTGGGATCTATAACAGGAAACTGCTATAATGTACAGATCATATAGGGATCTCCTGAGACCTATACCCAGAATGTGCTATAATGTACAGATCATATAGGGGTCTCCTGGGATCTATAACAAGAATCTGCTATAATGTACAGATCATATAGTGATCTCCTGAGACCTATACCTGGAATCTGCTATAATGTACAGACCATATAGAAGCTTCCGAGACCTATACCCAGAGTGTGCTATAATGTACAGATCATATAGGGATTTCCTGAGCCCTATACCAGGAATCTGCTATAATGTACAGATCATATAGGGATCTCCTGAGAACTATACCTGGAATCTGCTATAATGTACAGATCATATAGAAGCTTCCGAGACCTATACCCAGAGTGTGCTATAATGTACAGATCATATAGGGATTTCCTGAGCCCTATACCAGGAATCTGCTATAATGTACAGACCATATAGGGATCTCCTGAGACCTATACCCGGAATCTGCTATAATGTACAGATCATATAGGGGTCTCCTGGGATCTATAACAGGAAACTGCTATAATGTACAGATCATATAGGGATCTCCTGAGACCTATACCCAGAATGTGCTATAATGTACAGATCATATAGGGGTCTCCTGGGATCTATAACAAGAATCTGCTATAATGTACAGATCATATAGGGATCTCCTGAGACCTATACCTGGAATCTGCTATAATGTACAGACCATATAGGGATCTCCTGAGAACTATACCAGGAATCTGCTATAATGTACCTACCATATAGAGTTCTTCTAGGACCTATACCCAGAATCTGCTATAATGTACAGATCATATAGGGATCTCCTGAGACCTATACCTGGAATCTGCTATAATGTACAGACCATATAGGGATCTCCTGAGACCTATACCTGGAATCTGCTATAATGTACAGACCATATAGGGATCTCCTGAGACCTATACCTGGAATCTGCTATAATGTACAGATCATATAGGGATTTCCTGAGCCCTATACCAGGAATCTGCTATAATGTACAGATCATATAGGGATCTCCTGAGATCTATACCCGGAATCTGCTATAATGTACAGACCATATAGGGATCTCCTGAGACCTATACCCGGAATCTGCTATAATGTACAGATCATATAGGGATTTCCTGGGATCTATAACAGGAAACTGCTATAATGTACAGATCATATAGGGATCTCCTGAGACCTATACCCAGAATCTGCTATAATGTACAGACCATATAGGGATCTCCTGAGACCTATACCCGGAATCTGCTATAATGTACAGATCATATAGAAGCTTCCGAGACCTATACCCAGAATCTGCTATAATGTACAGATCATATAGGGATCTCCTGAGCCCTATACCCGGAATCTGCTATAATGTACAGACCATATAGGGATCTCCTGAGACCTATACCCGGAATCTGCTATAATGTAAAGATCATATAGGGATCTTCTGAGCCCTGTACCAGGAATCTGCTATAATGTACAGATCATATAGGGATCTCCTGAGACCTATACCAGGAATCTGCTATAATGTACCTACCATATAGAGTTCTTCTAGGACCTATACCCAGAATCTGCTATAATGTACAGATCATATAGGGATCTCCTGAGACCTATACCTGGAATCTGCTATAATGTACAGACCATATAGGGATCTCCTGAGACCTATACCTGGAATCTGCTATAATGTACAGATCATATAGAAGCTTCCGAGACCTATACCCAGAATGTGCTATAATGTACAGATCATATATGGATTTCCTGAGCCCTATACCAGGAATCTGCTATAATGTACAGATCATATAGGGATCTCCTGAGATCTATACCCGGAATCTGCTATAATGTACAGACCATATAGGGATCTCCTGAGACCTATACCCGGAATCTGCTATAATGTACAGATCATATAGGGATTTCCTGGGATCTATAACAGGAAACTGCTATAATGTACAGATCATATAGGGATCTCCTGAGACCTATACCCAGAATGTGCTATAATGTACAGATCATATAGGGGTCTCCTGGGATCTATAACAAGAATCTGCTATAATGTACAGATCATATAGTGATCTCCTGAGACCTATACCTGGAATCTGCTATAATGTACAGACCATATAGGGATCTCCTGAGAACTATACCAGGAATCTGCTATAATGTACCTACCATATAGAGTTCTTCTAGGACCTATACCCAGAATCTGCTATAATGTACAGATCATATAGGGATCTCCTGAGACCTATACCTGGAATCTGCTATAATGTACAGACCATATAGGGATCTCCTGAGACCTATACCTGGAATCTGCTATAATGTACAGACCATATAGGGATCTCCTGAGACCTATACCTGGAATCTGCTATAATGTACAGATCATATAGGGATTTCCTGAGCCCTATACCAGGAATCTGCTATAATGTACAGATCATATAGGGATCTCCTGAGATCTATACCCGGAATCTGCTATAATGTACAGACCATATAGGGATCTCCTGAGACCTATACCCGGAATCTGCTATAATGTACAGATCATATAGGGATTTCCTGGGATCTATAACAGGAAACTGCTATAATGTACAGATCATATAGGGATCTCCTGAGACCTATACCCAGAATGTGCTATAATGTACAGATCATATAGGGGTCTCCTGGGATCTATAACAAGAATCTGCTATAATGTACAGATCATATAGTGATCTCCTGAGACCTATACCTGGAATCTGCTATAATGTACAGACCATATAGGGATCTCCTGAGAACTATACCTGGAATCTGCTATAATGTACAGATCATATAGGGATCTCCTGAGACCTATACCCAGAATGTGCTATAATGTACAGATCATATAGGGGTCTCCTGGGATCTATAACAAGAATCTGCTATAATGTACAGATCATATAGTGATCTCCTGAGACCTATACCAGGAATCTGCTATAATGTACCTACCATATAGAGTTCTTCTAGGACCTATACCCAGAATCTGCTATAATGTACAGATCATATAGGGATCTCCTGAGACCTATACCTGGAATCTGCTATAATGTACAGACCATATAGGGATCTCCTGAGACCTATACCTGGAATCTGCTATAATGTACAGACCATATAGGGATCTCCTGAGACCTATACCTGGAATCTGCTATAATGTACAGATCATATAGGGATTTCCTGAGCCCTATACCAGGAATCTGCTATAATGTACAGATCATATAGGGATCTCCTGAGATCTATACCCGGAATCTGCTATAATGTACAGACCATATAGGGATCTCCTGAGACCTATACCCGGAATCTGCTATAATGTACAGATCATATAGGGATTTCCTGGGATCTATAACAGGAAACTGCTATAATGTACAGATCATATAGGGATCTCCTGAGACCTATACCCAGAATGTGCTATAATGTACAGATCATATAGGGGTCTCCTGGGATCTATAACAAGAATCTGCTATAATGTACAGATCATATAGTGATCTCCTGAGACCTATACCTGGAATCTGCTATAATGTACAGACCATATAGAAGCTTCCGAGACCTATACCCAGAGTGTGCTATAATGTACAGATCATATAGGGATTTCCTGAGCCCTATACCAGGAATCTGCTATAATGTACAGATCATATAGGGATCTCCTGAGAACTATACCTGGAATCTGCTATAATGTACAGATCATATAGAAGCTTCCGAGACCTATACCCAGAGTGTGCTATAATGTACAGATCATATAGGGATTTCCTGAGCCCTATACCAGGAATCTGCTATAATGTACAGACCATATAGGGATCTCCTGAGACCTATACCCGGAATCTGCTATAATGTACAGATCATATAGGGGTCTCCTGGGATCTATAACAGGAAACTGCTATAATGTACAGATCATATAGGGATCTCCTGAGACCTATACCCAGAATGTGCTATAATGTACAGATCATATAGGGGTCTCCTGGGATCTATAACAAGAATCTGCTATAATGTACAGATCATATAGGGATCTCCTGAGACCTATACCCGGAATCTGCTATAATGTACAGATCATATAGTGGTCTCCTGGGATCTCCAATGTTCAAATTCTTCTGTATTTCCATACATCCTTCTTTATGGAAGACCCCTCTCCGCTTCAGTAGCGTTAATGCTCATCTCTGTTTTTTCTAGCTCTTTTAGAAGATTAAAAGCAGCCGTTTCACAAAGATGGAAAATTCCAAAAATAATAAGACAGAACAGTAAAAGAAGAAAGGACCCCGCAGGGATAAACCACAGTGGCTACGTGGAAACAGTCTGACACGGTTACACGTCCTGTCTGTAATGCCCAGAGTATAGCGAGAGGGGGGAGAGGGATCAGTTTCCAACAAGCTGGAATATCTCTACATCCAGTCTACAACACAGGGAGCGTGTGTGACGCTGGGTCAGTACTGTACAGTCCAGATAGCGGTGTTATTACTAGTATCACCGCCAGGGTCAGCACTAACATCCATGCACAATTTATAGGGGCACGACCGTAGCCACAATCATTTCTGTGCAACATATGGAATAATATGTAAAAATAAACGCACAGCCTGACTCAGAGACATTTCTCTTTTTCCAAAATCCCTGCCAAATTGTCTTCCATCTGCAGCCTACACCAGCGCGGGTACCACTGTGGCCAGAGAACGCCGGGAGGGGCCCGTTTCCTCTCTGTGGTTGGAGATGATTAAGAACAGAAGAATTCTGCTAGTGAGTAATAGTAACCACATGAGGGATCAGAAATAGTATTTAGGAGGTTTTCTCGGTAGAAGGATAGATTGCCATAGAGACGATATTCTAACACTGCATTTAATATACAGTACACATATAATGAATGGGGTATTCAGGTTTGTATACTACCGAATGACAGCTAAAATCATTCCTTGGAGTATTCCAAGCACAATATGTGCAAATAAATAACCGTCTACTTCTGTATAACAGGCTGTAGATGTATAGACAGCTGCACAGTGCTACTCTGTATACTGGGTGTAAATATCTGCCCTTGTTCTTAGACAACAGCCCAGTACAACTTCTCTTGTTCTGTCCGGTAGGTGTAATTCTCAGTATGTGTAGTTCTCCGTTTTACAAGTACATTTCACACTGAAAATTTGAAAGCCGTTAAACCTGATAGATGATATGAGCACACTGCGTACTGTGATTAGCACCAGACAGGTAAGTGTTAGATACACCCTACTAGAGAGAATATCTAACAAACTATGCAGGAGGTTCTAGTCACGAGACCTCCCCTTTGGTCTACGTGACTTACAAAGGCCACAAACGGTGGACATCAGCTTGATGGATGGCTGGGACTTTCTGCACTGATGATGTCTCGTTGCCTCCACTCATGTGTATAGTTAGTCAGCAATGTAGACAGACTTGTGTATAAGCGAGGACAGGCCTGGGTCCCCAGCAGCACAGAGTATATCAGGAGATGAGTGATGTGTTAGTGAGGACAGGGCTGCATATGACAGGGGCAGTGACAGGCCTGTGTATTAGTGCATGCAGATAGTTCTCTAATCTGAGCCCAAGGAAAAGAAATTTGCAATGCAAAATAAGTTGAGAAAATGATGTTAATAACCATGAAACAGCTCTTTGTAATGCTAGGAGGGAAAATGAATTCTGTGAATAATGTAACAGCACATGGATGTAATATGTCAGACTCCAGCATCCGTGTCTCTGCCTCCCACACAGGCTGCGGCTTTACTGCTAGATGCTGGTTATGTACCAGGACACAGCTGCAGACTACACACAGCCAGAGGGGTCTGCACTGCAGTGTGACCCCTCCTACAGTAATACATTAGTAATTTAGTATATTCTAGGCAGAAAAAACCCCAAGTGCTTGAGAGCCCAGACCCTATAGAATGGAGGCGTGTGACTGAAAGCCGAAATATAGCTATATATATATATATGATGGAATCAGTACTTTCACACTCTGATAAAGCTGTACTGGCAGTGCCCCGTGCACCCACCCTCATCACGCCACCCAGCATGACTTTTATTTGTCATGTCTCCCTGGTAACTACAGAGGAACACGTGGTGCCCAAACCCTGGAAATCCCCCAAGAAGCAAGAACGTTATACCAGTCAGCTTCCTGCCACATTACCACAAGACTGCAAGCATTGTGAAATCAGGCCTTCCTATTACCATTAGACTGTAAGCTTCTAGGACAAGATGTCCACTTATATAAAGCTTTTGGGAATGTGCATGTCCTCCTGCAACATTGCTTCATCTGTTTGGAACCCTTTGGTGCTTTGTAGCAATGTCTGTCTATCATCAGGTAGAGCTGATCCTTTGTTCTGGGATATGAGACAAGGCTACTGTATGGATAGAACTGGCTGACACAGCAGAAGGATAAAGAAATCTACTAATACAATATACTAATAATGAGAATACACAAACTGCTCCATCCCTCTATGTACAATCAAGTCACAGGATCTCCGCCACACACTCATTTTATATTATATGTCTCACATGATGCAGGTCAGAGATATCTGTATATTACACAGATATACCGCACTGAACATTGTGTGTTTTAATAACTAATGAACCCTGAGTAATTCTAAAAATATTAGACATCACTCTGTATAATACATCTTGTTTCTTTATATGGGCAGAATTGTGACTTCTAGTATTCTTAGGGGAACATGACAACACTCTTTCTTTATCCCAAATGTACTCCTTTTGTCGCAGTAGGAGGAGCCTGCTGCCACCACTAGGCTCCTACACAGGCACCCAGAACCGGTTCCTTTTGGATAACTCTTGCTGCTAGTGTACCCCCTTGCTGGTACCCCTGGGCTGGTACCCCTGACCATTTCCTTCAGATCAGGGTTGCTGTGGATGGTTCCCCCTGGTCTATCACACTGGCCAGAGCTACCGGTAGCGGGTATAACATTTGTACTGGATGCTGGGTCCCAACCTCAGAACAGCCGGATAACGGATTAGATTTGATCTAATCTGTAGGTCACAGGAATTACAGCAGGTAAGTAGTCGCCAAAGTAGGTTCTTGAAGCAGTGATGTTTTATTAGCTCAAGTAATCCTAATAACAACAGTTACACACTAGTTTAATGTACTTCAAACATCTTCAGAAGTACAGATTGTATGATACATTACATGGTCAAACAGTCTGCTTTTTATACAGATCTACAGATACCCTGGCAGGAAGTAATCCAGTCTCTGTAACCAATCTAAGTGCTTCATGCAGCCTGCACATAAATCACTCTGGAGGGTTTTAACACCTTTTTAAATTGCTGCTAGCGGCGCCACTAGGTCTAAAGTTTTCTATTGAATGTTTACCATCAGGATATAATATTTCTCTAACCTTGCTTTGACCGCAATTTAACTTGCAAAATTCAAATCTGTGATCCCGTGCATAGGGAGTCTACCAGCAAGTATAATTACCTCCTCCTGTCTTTCAGGCTCAACAGACGTTTTGGTCACTGAGCAATGAACCGGTCTAATTAACATGAGATTACCTGTCTCTAGACATTTGCAAAACCCAAACATGACATACTGTCTCCGAAATCAATACATTTCCATACAAACATATACCAATATAAAAAGATGAGTACATTTGCAATGATATAAATTGGTGCCTGCACCACTAATTGAAATAAATTTCTACCATAAATTATTTCTACGTGATCCAGTCACAAATAAATTATTTATAAGTGATCCCGCCACACACTCTCAAATATTATATTTTATTATGCAGCATGATGTATATTATGTATATGAATAGGAACATTGTTCAGGCAGATGACAACGACCCACTGAAATAGAAATTAGATGCCTGCAACGTATTGCTGAGATTCTCCAAACTATCATAGGAATCATCACTAAACCAGCAGCCCTCGCAGGGAATTCTGGGAGATTTATGAGGGCGGGGCTGTTATTTCTGCTGATACATTGTAGAAATAAAAATCTTATCAGTAGCAGCTGGATGCTGGAGCTGCCAAACTCTGAGTCTCTGGGGGCACTTTCTGTAATCGGCAACAGCACCAACATTAACCCTTCATCGGCCTCCAGCTTTACTGTAACATATAATTATGTTTTTAGATACGTTTATTAAATATAAAGAGAAGCGGACCCCAATTTATGGAATTCTAGTGGTATATTTCCTCTTTCTTACATTGCTATGCAGAGCATGCAGTTAGAGGCCCCCTCCCACGTAGTAAGGTACATGAAGTAAAGTATTTTAGCTGGTTCCTGCACATTCCTGCACACATTCTCAGTATAGCATAGAGTTTATTACAGCAGCACATTAGCACTAGATATAATAGATGTGTTCCGGTATTAGCATAGCAGGGACAGGCGCCGTCCTTCCCTCCCCACTCCCGCCCTGGCGCTATGCCCCAGATAAACCGGTATGAGCACCAGGAAGATTTCAGGGCAGCGTGGCCTCGGGGAGAAGTGGTTACTGAATATCTGGTGAGGGCGGGAGAAGCAGAGAGATTAGAAATAGATGGACATCTCCAAGCACATTCACATCCAGAGTACCCCATGGGTTGGGGGTCCAGCACCACATAGAGAAACATCTGGATTGCTGGACGGATGGTCTACTCAGAAGTGTGTCTACAAATCAGCTGTGTGTAATCCTGAAACATTGCATATATTGTTTATTTGGATAAGTCTGGTGTATTGATGACAGGTCTGGGAGGATGACCACTCGTTCGTGAATGAAAGGGAGGCTGGATGTGGCCCCTTGGTCAGAGCATGAATAAAACAGAACTGGATATGGCTCCTAGGTCAGGACATGAATGAAAGGGAGGCTGGATGTGGCCCATTGGTCAGAGTAGAAATGGTGTGTGAGCTGGTGCTATAGGAAGGCCTGTACTATACATAATAACCTGATCAGCCCTCTCTACTACAGACACCGAGTCTGTATGTGACAGGTGTTGGAGGACACACTTTCTCAGTGTGTGGGTGGAAGTGACAGCACATCTCTCACCACCCTCAACATGCTTAAATAAAGTGAAATGTTCAGAGCAATAAAGAAAAGCCCCCCCCCCCCGCCCCCACCAATCACATACACACAGTTCTTGGCACATCATCATCATCATCATCATCATTTATTTATATAGCGCCACTAATTCCGCAGCGCTGTACAGAGAACTCATTCACATCAGTCCCTGCCCCATTGGAGCTTACAGTCTAAATTCCCTAATATAGACACACACAGAAACAGACAGACAGAGAGGGAGACAGACAGACAGGCACTAAGGTAATTTTTTTTTTTTTTTTTTATAGCAGCCAATTAACCTACCAGTATATTTTGGAGTGTGGGAGGAAACCGGAGCACCCGGAGGAAACCCACGCAAACACAGGGAGAACATACAAACTCCACACAGATAAGGCCATGGTTGGGAATTGAACTCATGACTCCAGCGCTGTGAGGCAGAAGTGCTAACCACTAGGCCACTGTGCTGCCCCCCCGCCCCCACCAATCACATACACACAGTTCTTGGCACAGGGAGACTCCTCTTGTCACTCTCTTGTTATTATGTAAATAATTCAGGACGCCAGCGCTCTCCGCCCCCCTCAGAATAGATTTCTGTGACCTTGAGAAAGATCTGAGAGATGACAACTAGAACTGCTCTCGTCTAGTGCAAAGTAACACAAGTCTGTGGTGCGAGAAGAGGCCAATGTACAACGGCATCATTATAGGAGCAGAGCACCTGAGCGGTTACCTTCTGTGCCCAGTTTTATACAGCTCTCCGGGATCCGATAGCACTGGCGGAACTGAAAGATGCGGGCACAGATTATGGGGTCTCACCACGAAGACCAATAGGAAGCCACAAGCGCAGAGCGGTCCTCCTGCTCACACCCATCTTCGGTGATATTAGGCCATTAAGCAGCACTCCTGCCACTAACCTGGAGTCACTTTATACAAATACTTATCTAAGTGTTACATACAGAACAGCATTGCTCTAACTGCCTTCTATCCTTTACCCAAACTACTAGATCATCTTCCATTTTATACTACTAGAATAGCTGCTGAATCTGTCTTCTGTTATATATAGTTATATGATCTTATTACCCTAATAGAGTGACTCATCCAACTCATCTACATGCTGTATCCACAGGGATGATATATACACAAGTCATAGCTGAGACATGGGGATAAAGGATGTTTATGTAGATGTACTAGATCACAAACAGAAGGTTGGTGAGCTACAGGGAGAGTAGCAGACATTATATCATCTAAATACAGTATGTGGACATTTATGAAAGCTGATTCTCAGGTATTTGTGTGGTTCCTCGTTGCATTATTACATTTCCTAAACTGTTCTAGAAAAATGTCCCAACTTGACGGGTTGCATTTTAAGCAGTTAATTGTGCACCAGGTTTCATATATTTAAAGGTTTCCGAAGCGTAAGGGACATGCGAGAAGTGTGACACTTTTTGGGGCGTATTGGGGGAGCGTGCGCTACACCCAGTGTTTAGAAAGTGAGAGTGGTGTCCCGTGAGTAAGGCGGGTGAGACTGTGTCAGAGAGTAGGCATCTGACCAATTCTTCTGTTCCAAGTCTATGAGGCTATTTATCAAGTCTTATAACAGCCGTTTCAGCGTGGTTTACGCAAATCTAAGCGACAGCCTAATGCAGGAGATATCAGAGATATAACACGAACGCAGAGTCCCACAGTCCACATAATCTCAACAAAGGTGGAGCTATTTATCAAGCTCCAACAAGCGTAACTTTCCAGAGCTTGTCCTGATAGCTAATACCATCTGAGGAGAGCATTAGCAGGCTGACCTAATGTGTCTGTGCACATGCGCTGACCAACGGCCACAAGTGCGCATTAGAGAAACTGGGTTAAGTTCAGACTTTCAGAAAGAACACTAAGGACCCGAGTAATTAAGGAGAGGAAAGCATAAAAGAGGAGTAACTTTGCACCTGGGCAAAACCATGTTGCATTGGAGGGGGAGGTAAGTTTAAAATGTGGGGACAGATTTATAGTTGGGGTAGGGCATGTCCTAGATCAACTTTAAATTTCAGTGTAAAAATAAAGTTATGAAGTATTTGTGTGCTACATGAAAACAGACAGTATTTACCCAACATGACTTTCTTGGTAAATAGGCCCGATAATAGATCCCTTATCACTGCAAAAAGCGGCTATAAGGAATGCTAAGCTTGATACCCCTCAACTCTTACCTGTACTGAGCGATGGGTGTATGGGTCTGGTCTACGGTGTCTCGTGTAAATGCCGCTAATACTCAAGCGTGGAAGGAGGCTCTGAGATGCAGAGCAAGAGATATGGGGGATTTTGCTGAGTGCCGAGGTGGATAGTCGCTCTGACAGACCCAAATTACTAGCACCCCGAGTGTAGCCAAGTGTGACGCCAGTACCAAGAATGCTGGGGAGACCGCAACTAGCTGGAGAGAGAGAGAGTGACAATACCACAATGCAAGAGTGTCAGCTCTTATGTCTAGCAATTTATACTGTGCATCACAAAGTACCAAAAGTGGAACACTGGAAGATGTAATAAGTGACTGTAAATAAATAACCTCATTCATTTCATGGCTGGTGACTGTACAGCGCTACCCCTGCTGTATCTACTTCACTAACCCTTCATGTACGTGAGATCTTCCATAAATCACATAAGTCTGAGCTACAGCCGGGTACTGGACATAAAGGTACAGCAAGGTAGACGTTAAGTATAACACACTCGGACAAACAGGGGTCACATATATCCCTTACGTAATTATTTACTAGGGCTGGGTATCATCAAGTGTTAAATACAAATCATAATACAATGTATGCAGGAAATACAAGGAACAAAGGTACACAAGCTGTTACTATGTATAAGAACTGATGGGAGAGGGACAGGCAGGGAGAGGGTTATATACAATGTACTGCAGGAATATACATAGAACAGAGGGACAGGCAGGGAGAGGGTTATATACAATGTACTGCAGGAATATACATAGAACAGAGGGACAGGCAGGGAGAGGGTTATATACCATGTACTGCAGGAATATACATAGAACAGAGGGACAGGTAGGGAGAGGGTTATATACCATGTACTGCAGGAATATACATAGAACAGAGGGACAGGCAGGGAGAGGGTTATATACAATGTACTGCAGGAATATACATAGAACAGAGGGACAGGCAGGGAGAGGGTTATATACCATGTACTGCAGGAATATACATAGAACAGAGGGACAGGTAGGGAGAGGGTTATATACAATGTACTGCAGGAATATACATAGAACAGAGGGACAGGCAGGGAGAGGGTTATATACCATGTACTGCAGGAATATACATAGAACAGAGGGACAGGCAGGGAGAGGGTTATATACAATGTACTGCAGGAATATACATAGAACAGAGGGACAGGCAGGGAGAGGGTTATATACCATGTACTGCAGGAATATACATAGAACAGAGGGACAGGTAGGGAGAGGGTTATATACAATGTACTACAGGAATATACATAGAACTGTGGCACAGGCTGGTGGGAGAGGGTTATATACCATGTACTACAGGAATATACCAGGAATATACATAGAACAGAGGGATAGGTAGGGAGAGGGTTATATACAATGTACTACAGGAATATACATAGAACAGGGGCACAGGCTGGTGGGAGAGGGTTATATACCATGTACTGCAGGAATATACATAGAACAGGGGCACAGGTAGGGAGAGGGTTATATACAATGTACTACAGGAATATACCAGGAATATACATAGAACAGAGGGACAGGTAGGGAGAGGGTTATATACAATGTACTACAGGAATATACCAGGAATATACATAGAACAGAGGGACAGGTAGGGAGAGGGTTATATACAATGTACTACAGGAATATACATAGAACAGGGGCACAGGCTGGTGGGAGAGGGTTATATACAATGTACTGCAGGAATATACCAGGAATATACATAGAACAGAGGGACAGGTAGGGAGAGGGTTAAGCCCTGGCACATGGCTCTGTTTGTATGACAGGACACGCCCCCTCACTGTGTAACCATTTCCTGCCCACACAGCACAGAGTCTACTGACCCGCAGAGTGCAGCAGATACTCGGCACCACTATATAGCGGAGGATGGGAGCTTGTGGGCCGGGGTCTCACTGGTAGATCAGTGATCAGTAACACATCATCAATGAGGGCAACAGCTTCCAGCAACGAGATGGTTAACAGTGCCTCCACCCCTGACACACCTCCACCCTCTTACCCTGCGAGTCCTGCAGAGCTCTGCGCCTCTTCCTCCAGTGCCACACCACCGCCATGGTCACTATGTGCCCTACCACCACCAGGGTGGGGAACATGCTGGGCTGGTCCATGGCTCTGCTGCCTCCCGGTCCCCGAGTCTGCTGCTGTGTCACCGGTCTCAGCTGTTCTCCTCCTCTCTTGCAGCCCTGCCCTCCGGCTGTGCGGACCCACCCCCTGCCAGTGCCTCTGCCCTGCAGCAATCTCTGCCCATTCACCCACCCCCTGCCCGTGTCTCTGCCCTGCAGCAATCTCTGCTCTGCCCATTCACCCACCCCCCTGCCAGTGCCTCTGCCCATTCACCCACCCCCTCTGCCCGTGTCTCTTGCCCACCCCTCCACCGGCTCTGCCCGTCTCCTGCCCCCTCTGACACTTTACTTTCTACCTCTCTCTAGCTCTGCTCAGTGTTACCTTGCGCTGTATAGTTTTAGTTTTAGACAACTCTCTATTTTTACCCAGGAATTCAGTCTGTCGTCTAAAAATAAACGTTTATTTGTTACAAGTTTTTACAGTCATGTAACTCTCATTCCACCGATATAACACTGCAAAGTGTCCGAGAGGCATAATAATCCCCTAAATAACGTTCCAGCAACCATAGGGTCAACACTGAAGTGACCATCCTGCATGCCATGGAGAATACCCATCCCCTCATATCTAGCCAGCATATTTGGGGTTAACACTTTACTAACCAAAAAAATAAAACCATTTAACAACTACAGTGCTAACCCACCCCCATATCACTTACAATCTTAACTTTCCAGCATCCTTGGGCTTAATATTCCCCCTCTGGAGTATCCAGAAGCCTAAAAAAATACTTAGTATGAAGGTTAACACCCCCACCCCCAATCTGAAGCCAGCAGTGGTGCTTACAGTGACATTTCAATGTCCCCTGAGACAGCAGCACCAAGAGAGGGTTACACCTGTTCCCAATTACACACAAAGCCCTCGGCTACTCCCCCGACCAATATCACCCATCACACTGCGATGACACTTTATATGGGTGTGTGCCTGTTCTCTGTGACATCACTGTTATTACCCCTCAGCCCGTGACATCACTGTGCTACTACCCCCTTCTCACTATGACATCACTGTGCTATTACCCCCTTCTCACTATGACATCACTGTGCTATTACCCCCTTCTCACTATGACATCACTGTTATTAGCCCCCACCCTGTGACATCTCTGTGTTATTACTCTCTCATCACTGTGACATCATTCTGCTCCCTGCGACATCACTGTGCTATTACCCCCTTCTCACTATGACATCCCTGTGCTATTACCCCCCTGCTCTCTATGACATCACTGTGCTATTACCCCCTGCTCACTACATCACTGCGCTGTTACCCCCGCTCACTGTGCTATTGCCCTTTCCTCACTATAACATCACTGTGCTGTTACCCCTCCCCCGTGACATCACTGTGCTATTACCTCCTCCTCACTATGACATCACTGTGCTATTACCCCCTCCTCACTATGACATCACTGTGCTATTACCCCCTCCTCACTATGACATCACTGTGCTATCACCCCCTCCTCCCTATGACATCACATTGCTCTCTGTGATATCACTATTATTCCCTCCTCACTGTGACATCATTCTTACACGCTGCTCCCAGTGACATCACTGTGTTATTACTCTCTCCTCACTGTGACATCGCTCTGTACTATTACAGTCTCAGTGACATCACAATAATTGTCACTGCTTCTTGTGTATCATGGCGAAGATTTTTCAGGAGTATTTGGATTTTGAATTTAACACTGACAGTGGTACACGCAAATTGTTAGTCACACTTGAGTAACACACACACACACTCTCCTCATACATCTTTCCTGAGAAAATGATTCCTCCCTCAGTTATGTTACTTACTCAAGATTAACCCTGGTCCAGCACGTTCACAAGTTTCCTTAACAAGACAACTTCCTACTTTATCACAGACACATAGTTAAAATACACAACCGATAGACACAACAAACGCATACTAAACGCAGAAATAATCAGAGTGCGGTTTATATGCGTTTCACCTGTAGTGTGAGAAATATGCAGCCTGTGCGCTCACAGACTGACATTTAATGCACATCTTTAATTCTACCATTGAAATGGTTAACGTTATTTTTCCACAATTGTCCTGAGCCGCTGATACTAAAACTCAGCACTATCTCCATTTTATAGTACAAAACCAGTAAGCACCAGAATCAAACATTATTTATACATCATTTGTTATGACGACATATAGATTTCTGTGGAAAGTGTGTGATGCAAAGTGTGATATGTGATACATATTTATAGTACATGTGCAGTGGTTTACATAGAGCTGTCATTTTTACTACATTCACGACATAGAGAATATCACAAAATCTGTAATATACACATATGTCCAGGCCAAGCCCATTCTATACATCCACACAGGTGACTTGTTACACCAGGACTGTAAAATGCCCAGACCACGCCCATTCTATACACCCACACAGGTGACTTGTTACACCAGGTCTGTAATATGCCCAGGCCACGCCCATTCTTTACACCCAGAAAGGTGACTTGTTACACCAGGTATGTAATATACACATATGATGCATATGCCACGCCCATTCTATACACCCACACTGGTGACTTGTTACACCAGCTATTTAATCTGCCCAGGCCACGCCCATTCTCTATACCCACACTGGTGACTTGTTACACCAGGTCTGTAATATGCCCAGACCACACCCATTCTATACATCCACACAGGTGACTTGTTATACCAAGTATGTAATATGTCCAGGCCACGCCCATTCTATATATCCAGACAGGTGACTTGTTACACCAGGTCTGTAATATGTCCAGGCCACGCCCATTCTATATATCCAGACAGGTGACTTGTTACACCAAATCATATCATTTCATGCACACTGCCAGCTCCGCTCACATATTGCAATATGAAAATGTACACACACAAAATTACTTTTACTTCATTTTTTTAATGTGAAAACCATGGAATTCAAAGGCAATTTGAGAGTCCTGTGACTCTGTATACTGCTGTGATGTCCTGTACTGCCATTTACCATGCCCTACTATGACCTGTGCCCTCTATACTGCTGTGATGTCCTGTAGCGCTATTTACCATGCCCTACTATGACCTGTGCCATCTATACTGACCTGTGCCCGCTATACTGCTGTGATGTCCTGTACTGCCATTTACCATGCCCTACTATGACCTGTGCCCTCTATACTGCTGTGATGTCCTGTAGCGCTATTTACCATGCCCTACTATGACCTGTGCCCTCTATACTGACCTGTGCCCGCTATACTGCTGTGATGTCCTGTACTGCCATTTACCATGACCTACTATGACCTGTGCCCTCTATACTGCTGTGATGTCCTGTAGCGCTATTTACCATGCCCTACTATGACCTGTGCCATCTATACTGACCTGTGTCCTATATACTGCTGTGATGTCCTGTAGCGCTATTTACCATGCCCTACTATGACCTGTGCCATCTATACTGACCTGTGCCCTCTATACGGATATGATGCCCTGTACTATTTACCATGCCCTACAATGACCTGTGTAATCTACTATGATCTGTGCCATCTATACTGACCTGTGCCCGCTATACTGATGTGATGTCATGTACTGCTATTTACTATGACCTGTGCCCTCTATACTGCTGTGATGTCCTGTAGCGCTATTTACCATGCCCTACTATGACCTGTGTCCTATATACTGCTGTGATGTCCTGTAGCGCTATTTACCATGCCCTACTATGACCTGTGCCATCTATACTGACCTGTGCCCTCTATACGGATATGATGCCCTGTACTGCTATTTACCATGCCCTACAATGACCTGTGTAATCTACTATGATCTGTGCCATCTATACTGACCTGTGCCCGCTATACTGATGTGATGTCATGTACTGCTATTTACTATGACCTGTGCCATCTATACTGACCTGTGCCCTCTATACTGACCTGTGCCCTCTATAATGACCTGTGCCCTCTATACTGCTGTGATGTCCTGTAGGCTATTTACCATGCCGTACTATGACCTGTGTAATCTATACTGACCTGTGCCCTGTATACTGCTGTGATGTCCTGTACTGCTATTTACCATGCCCTACTATAACCTGTGCCATCTATACTGACCTGTGCCCTCTATACAGATATGATGCCCTGTACTGCTATTTACCATGCCCTACAATGACCTGTGTAATCTACTATGATCTGTGCCATCTATACTGACCTGTGCCCTCTATACTGCTGTGATGTCTTGTAGCGCTATTTACCATGCCCTACTATGACCTGTGCCATCTATACTGACCTGTGCCCTCTATACTGCTTTCCGATACAATGCATACAAGGTGGATCGGGGCATACAATGATGGTGTAACATGCAATTTTGAAGTAAACAAAACTGCTGATCTTGTGGATATAAAGGTTTTCAGCAGGGTACACAGGGTACACTGAGCAGTCCTGAAATCCATCCCCAGCAACATGCCAAACACAGCGTAATTGCCTGATAACCTACAGCTCATGGAACATAACAGCTGTCACATTGCAGAGACAGGCAGAGTGGAACAACAGCATTTCTGCTAATGGCCATATGGTGTCTCTAGTGAGCAACATAGGAAAAGGTCCATTTCCCACTACATGAGGTCCAGAGACCCACGTTTACATACCTATTCCACAGATATACATACAGTAGATCCTTCCAAAACTTAGAGACAAGTAGTGACCTCCAGGTGCCATTATCCATTTCCCTCTCGTCCATATAACTGAACTGAACACAGCAGAAGACATACCACCGGAGTGTGCCCATCATGTACCGCCAAACAGATCATGGTTTGTGTGTGAGGATAATTACTGTCTCAATCAAGTCAAATAAATCACCTATGCAAAATTATGCATACCCCAAACCGTGGCTTGCTTGGGGAACTTTGGTGTCCATAGGCTAGGCCCTGGTAAAAATATTACTTCCACTTGTTAGGGCTCATTCAGGTAGAATCTGTTCAAGTGGTGGTATGGATGGTATTGAGATGGTCCTCCCTTCTCCATACCATACCAACCTGGCCTTATACACGTGTCAATGACTACCCCCCCCCCCCCCCCCCCCCCCTCCCATGTCCTTCCTGGCCAGATACAAGTGTCTAGGAAACCCCCTTCTACATGTCCTCCATAGCTTCATATATACGTGTCCATGTGTCTAGGAATCCCCCTGTTCCGTGTCCTCCTGGCCTCATACACTTGCCCATGTGTTTAGTAGTCCCCCTTTTCTTTATGTATCCGGAAAACAAGCTTGGGACGGTCCCTTCCACTGAGAACTTTACATTTAGATGCCTGATATCATTAACTTTAGCTCTTTAAATCCTCACCAGGTCTCCAAACAAGTAAACAGACCCGAGGGAAGAACTGAGCTTCAGAACATTTGTTACAAGAGACCTCTCAGGATCAATCAGTGAATTCAAATCTCAGAACATTGTTACAAACTGAAACATTTGGATTTCAGAAGAGCATCAAGTCTATAGTGAGACGACCTGGCAGCCATGGTAGATATTTGGGAGAAGTTCAAGATGACCAGATCACTAGTGAGTATCAGTTCACCTACTATGAAGAGACAATTTCTATCCATCGGGGGAAGCTCGGTTGTGATTTTGGGTAAAACAGAGCTGAAAAGAGTAATTATTTTACCACCAGACGGACGCTTCCTTTTATTAAATGAAGGAATAATGTGCATTATGCTCAGTTTATCCAGTTTTAAGTAATGTCTAAATTACTCTCAGATAACCATACAAGCACTTACCATATAGCTGCAAGAGATGCGGATACCTCATGCCAGCAAACAAGCTGTGCTGCTAAGATCAGTATCAGTTGATCCATTAGGCCAGCTTTAAACAATGTAGAATCTGTTCTATTGACCCCTCCCATGATGAATAGGACTACCTTGGACAAGAGGCTGGTAGCAGGAATATCTGGGATAATATGTGGTCCCCACCGTAACGATGCAGATGTGTCTGAAGATCACAGTGGAGTAGGAAGCCCACTGACCGATTAGGGCACGACACACTTTATCTCCCCATTTTTTCTGTATGTCCTTCCCGTGCCCCCATCTTCTGTTGGGAGAATTTTTATAGATATGGTCAGACGACCGGGGTTGTATTCACAGCCAAGTTTATTTATGTTATCACAGACTTTTTGCATTGTCATTTCACTTTTTTTATTTCTTCGTTTTTTACTTGGATTTAGGGGTGCGGTTGCCCTTATTGGGCTCCCACCTCTCTGAGCCCTCCCTTAGAAGGTGATGGGGTTAGAAGGTGATGCTTCGGTGAATTCCATGGAAAAGGGACAACCCCAGAGGCATGCAGCGGAGGGGGCCTAAAGACCCCCTAGGGGGCCTTATGGCTCTGGAGGTTTTGGGGGAAAAGGGTCCTTCTTCTTTTGAGGAGGGTCTGAAATTCATCCGCACCCTTGTGCACTATTTGTTTTTTGCACTGTTAAAGCACTAGTGAAGGACACAAAAGCAATTAGTAAATAAATGGGAAGCCCTTAAACTAAATTTGAAATCTTTTTCAGCTCTATATCTCAGGGTTCTCAGTTCATCCAATTAGAGCCTGACACATGTACATTAGAACCGGCAAAATACAGACTGACTGTAACCAGCCACAGAACCTCTGTGACTTATGTGTTGTAATCATAGGATGTCAACAGAAGCTTTATTTTCTACACCTGTTTTTCCTGAATTGCTAGTTAAACTTAGAATGTCAGCGCCATAGGGGCAGGGATAAATGTGAGTTATTAAATGTTCTCTGTACAGCGCTGCATAACATTTCGCTATATAAACGATAAATCAATAAACGTAAAGATAAAGGAAAGGTGCCAGAGACTGTCTTTCTGTCTATCTACTAGGTCTAGCGCTGCAGTGCAAACAGTTCCTCATTTCTAGTAAGAGACCCAAATCTCCTGACCTCTGTCCCTCAAAATGTCCCTGTTTTTCAGTATTGACCAACTACACAATACGATTATTATTTTTCTGCATGATAGATGTAACCTATTCATATTCAGAAGTGTATAGTTATTGAGAAGAAGGAGAATTTATAATGCAAAAAGTCCATTAATACTACCCTCAGTAAACATGGCATGATGGGGATTGTAGTGCTCTCCACTGAGACAGTTACAAAGTATTCAAGGAATAAGTTAGCGAATGCTGGGATAAACAATACGTTAGTCCGTGTCTCGCTGCGTGGACAGACAAGAATATATATAAATGTGGACATAGGCTATATACTGACAGATAAACAAGTGATACAGATATACACAAGACAGAGACCCAACATACACAGCATCTTTCAGAAATACCCCCCTGGGGCCCCACCATGGGCCCTTTCATACAGAGTTAATATACAGTCTTTCTCTCTCCCTGTTATTACTGTACAGACAACATTCATACACAATGCTAAATAAGACTGACACATCCATCAGTCAGATTATAAGACAGGGAAATATATTGGTGCCCCCTGCCCCAAATACCAGACACTCATCCCTCTCCCCCATTCCATAAAGAGACATTAGATGTCAGTCAGAGCTAGTTTGTTTCTAAACACAGTAACCATTTGTACTGGCAGAAACTGGTCGTGGCACATCTAGGAATACCTCTTCCAAAAATAGGGGGGCTGCTGCTCGCACTCTCCCCACATTAAAGCAGCTCATAGTGAACACATTAATTGGGGTCTTTAAAGGACCTACCTGGAACAATCTTCATTGGAGACCACCACTACAGATCACAATAAAAGACCCTGAACCTCGTTGTGTCAGCCCAGCGTCCACGATTGTGAGTGTCCAAAGAGGCAGTGGAGGGGCCAGGAATTAGCAGGATATAAATAACAGGACAGCGTCATATGTCAGACTTAGATTCCTACTGGAATTAGGAGTCAAGAACACAGGACACCAGGCGGCAGATACAGTAACTGTACAGATAACATAAAGAGAATCAAATCTGAATGGGGGCAATAAACAACTACAGAGAGGACCCCCCCCCCCTCCCATTCTCTGGAGAGCACCTGGAATGGATTCAGAAATTGCAGACTCCTGTCTTATATTCGGACAGTGATCATTTTAACACACAAACGGTTCTGGGGTGTACATAGCTAGGAGGGTGTTCCCAGTGCACGGTGGACTGTACCTGTCCCCAGAGGAAGGATCTCCTTAGTGTCTGTGAAACACAGTTACCTATCTCCCCAGGACGCAGGGTCTCCCCAGTGTATGCGCAACATCTTCCCAGTAGTCTCCCCAAGTATCTCCCCAGTACGGAGGGTCTCCCCAGTGTGTGCGCAACACAGTTGTCCCTCTCCCCACTATGGAGGGTCTCCCCAGTGTGTGTGGAACACAGTTGTCCATCTCCCCAGTATGGAGGGTCTCCCCAGTGTGTGTGGAACACAGTTGTCCATCTTCCCACTATGGAGGGTCTCCCCAGTGTGTGTGGAACACAGTTGTCCATCTCCCCAGTATGGAGGGTCTCCCCAGTGTGTGTGGAACACAGTTGTCAATCTCCCCAGTACGGAGGGTCTCCCCAGTGTGTGTGTGAAACACAGTTGTCCATCTCCACAGTATGGAGGGTCTCCCCAGTCTGTGTGGAACACAGTTGTCCATCTCCCCAGTATTGAGGGTCTCCCCAGTGTGTGTGGAACACAGTTGTCCATCTCCCCACTATGGAGGCTCTCCCCAGTGTGTGTGGAACACAGTTGTCCCACTCCCCACTATGGAGGGTCTCCCCAGTGTGTGTAAAAAACAGTTGTCCGTCTCCTCAGTATGGAGGGTCTCCCCAGTGTGTGTGGAACACAGTTGTCCATCTCCCCAGTACGGAGGGTCTCCCCAGTGTGTGTGGAACACAGTTGTCCATCTTCCCAGTATGGAGGGTCTCCCCAGTGTGTGTGGAACACAGTTGTCCATCTCCCCAGTATGGAGGGTCTCCCCAGTGTGTGTGGAACACAGTTGTCCATCTCCACAGTATGGAGGGTCTCCCCAGTCTGTGTGGAACACAGTTGTCCATCTCCCCAGTATTGAGGGTCTCTCCAGTGTGTGTGGAACACAGTTGTCCATCTCCCCACTATGGAGGCTCTCCCCAGTGTGTGTGGAACACAGTTGTCCCACTCCCCACTATGGAGGGTCTCCCCAGTGTGTGTGGAACACAGTTGTCCATCTCCTCAGTATGGAGGGTCTCCCCAGTGTGTGTGGAACAGAATTGTCCATCTCCCCAGTAGGATGGGTCTCCCTAGTGTGTGTGGAACACAGTTGCCCCACTCCCCACTATGGAGGGTCTCCCCAGTGTGTGTGGAAAACAGTTGTCCGTCTCCTCAGTATGGAGGGTCTCCCCAGTGTGTGTGGAACACAGTTGTCCCACTCCCCACTATGGAGGGTCTCCCCAGTCTGTGTGGAACACAGTTGTCCATCTACCCAGTACGGAGGGTCTGCCCAGTGTGTGTGGAACACAGTTGTCCATCTCCCCAGTATGGAGGGTCTCCCCAGTGTGTGTGTGGAACACAGTTGTCCATCTCCTCAGTACGGAGGGTATCCCCAGTGTGTGTGGAACACAGTTGTCCCACTCCCCACTATGGAGGGTCTGCCCAGTGTGCATGGAACACAGATGTCCATCTCCCCATTAGTTTTTAGGGTGCCCCGACTGATTGTTCCTAGTTACAATAAGAGGTGTTATGAGCTGTGATATTTCCCGCAACAAAGCTTCAGCGGTGTGAGAGAGACCCTTTATTTATGAGCTACAAAAATAGTATAAGGAGGTTTATGATGATATCAAAAATGCATGTTGAGCATTATTTAATTAAGAACAAGCTATCTCCACTACAAGCCATTACAAGCATTCGTGGATGCACATCACCAGACCACTCCTATATTTAACCCACTCACTGCCAACATTCTGTGCCCGCCAGCCCAAAGCTTAGGAGTGAATAACAATCCTGACTATTTTAGGAAATGTAACATTCAGCTTGCATGTTTGTAAAGAGGTATGGAGGAAGGGAATATCCTAGGACAGGGGGAAAGATGAGAAGTTAGAGGTGAACCCTGCAGGAACACAGAAGAATGGCAGAAGAAGATATGGGGGAGGGGATGCAGGTGAGAGAATTAGAGGGGATTCCTAGTGACAACAGCAAAGAAGAACAGAGAGGGCCCTCGGAGACTGGAGTGGGGGCAGAAATATGTTAGGTGAAAGGAAAGAGATGGAGGGGAAAATGTAGAGAACCCAAAACAGAGAGAAGAAGAGGGGAGTCACTGGGCTAAGGTAAAGACTCGGGGGGCACAGGAGTCAGGAGGATGATGATGACAGAGAAGGTGCTCAGGGGAAAATATCACTGACAGATCAGGTGAAAACTTGGTGGGCAGAGAGGTCAGGAAGATGAGAGAGAGGGTGCTCAGGATAGGAGGGAACATCACTGAATCAGGTCAGGTATAGGCTTGATGAGCACAGAGGTCAGGAAGATGAGAGAGAAGGTGCTCAGGAGAGGTGTCAGCATCATGGAATGAGGTCAGGTAAAGACTCGGGGACACAGAGGTCAGGAAGATGAGAGAGAGAGGGTGCTCAGGAAAGTAGAGGGCATCACTGAATGAGGTCAGGTATAGGCTTGATGAGCACAGAGGTCAGGAAGATGAGAGAGAAGGTGCTCAGGAGAGGTGTCAGCATCATGGAATGAGGTCAGGTAAAGACTCGGGGACACAGAGGTCAGGAAGATGAGAGAGAGAGGGTGCTCAGGAAAGTACAGGGGGCATCACTGAATGAGGTCAGGTATAGGCTTGATGAGCACAGAGGTCAGGAGGATGATGATGACAGAGAAGAAGCTCAGGAAAGGAGAGGGCATCACTGAGAGGTCAGGTATAGGCTTGGGGAGGTCACAGTTGATGACAGAGAGCTAAGCAGGGGATCACGGTAAGGGGAATGATAGGTATCCCAGGATAAAGGTGACACGTTGAGGGGTACCAGGGGGTAGACTGGAATGTACAAAAGACAATAATCTGTGTGACTGTTCCAGATTTGGAGCATCACTGAAATCGCTCCCCTAGTATTTTTTTGCCAAAAATAAATATTTTATTACAATATTACTAATTACAGATATTCAATATGATGCAATAATTACATATCATCATACCTTGTCCCTGCTGTATGAGATCATCTATATAACAGCGACCATCTTCCTCCATTGTGTCAAGTGTCAGCTCTTCAGCCCCACTCCACACATCCAGCTCTGGAGAGTGCGTTGTAGACACATTGAGGTGTAAGGGAACAGCAGAGTTCTCCACCCTCCTCCAGCCTCCACCTCCTTCCAGCCAACAAGTCCCAGCGGAGGATGCTGCCTGAGCACGCTCTCTCCAGATCTCACCCTTTATGCCCTATATGGTCCAGGACACTGACAAACACACTGCCATTACCAGTGTCTGCCAAGTGAGGGTCCACGAGACCACCAATATAATATACACCCAAAAGCTGAGGCCCAAATATGAACCAACATGTTTATCTTGTTAGACATCTTCAGATGTTTATTGGCAAAGTAGCAGCAATAAATCAGAATATAGTGCATACCGCATTCAGCAAAAAGTTACATAGTCTACAGCCAGGGTGCGTGTGTGAGAGAATGGGAGTGTGTGAAAGATTATTAGTGTGTGTGTGAGAGAGAGAGAAAATGGGAGCAAGAGTGTGAGAGAGAATGTGAGTGTGAGTGAGAGAGAATGGGAGCGTGAGTGCCAGAACCGCACTGCGATACTGGCCTGGGACTGATGGAGACAGACATGTAGCAGGTGATACGGGGACTGTCTGCTTGGTCTCCTGAGATTCTGTCCCAAGTTCACCCATCATCAGAGGGGAACTGAGCCCTTTATTCTTCACTGAACTTTCCAGAAACTAATCTACAAATAACATTAGCCAAGAGAGGCCGGATGTGCTAATATAATCTGGATAATGCTGACAATATTCATAATTCAGTTTCTATAACGTTTATATGCCAAAAAAAGGAAATTTCAGTTATGACAGGTTGTTGTATTTTTATAGCGTGCCGACACATTCCCAGTGATGTACAACCAGAGAAACACACCAAACTCACCACAATAACAGAGCCATAGGAATGACAGCGGCACGGACACAGTCAGCTGAGTAATGAGGAGGTCTGTACTATTTCCTTACTTAATTTTCACTGTACATACCTATGGAATATGATAATATAAGGCCTGATTCATTAAAGAACACAAGTCCCGTTGCGTGCCGTATGTTGCGTAAAATTGCTCTGCGTATAGAGACAAACTTTATACCAGTGCATGCATTCATCTTCAAGTGCAGTCGACACTTTCGACTGCTTACAATTTGAAGGACAGAACGGGGAAGGATAGTGGCGTATGCACGTAGCCAATGTACATTCGTCCGATTCAAGCTCTGGCCATCTCTCAGGATGTGATTTTCAGTCGCACCACTTACACCAGCTACAGGGCAGGCGTAAGCACCAACTGATAGTGATAGAGCAGCACGGTGGCTCAGTGGTTAGCACTTCTGTCTCACAGCACTGGGGTCATGAGTTCAATTCCCGGCCATGGCCTTATCTGTGAAGAGTTTGTATGTTCTGCCCATGTTTGCGTGGGTTTCCTCCGGGTGCTCCTGTTTCCTCCCACACTCCAAAAAAAACCTACTACCATACTAGTAGGTTAATTGGCTGCTATCAAAATTGACCCTAGACTCTCTCTCTATGTCTGTGTGTGTATATTAGGGAATTTAGACTGTAAGCTCTAATGGAGCAGGGACTGATGTGAGTGAGTTCTCTGTACAGCGCTGCGGAATTAGTGGTGCTATATAAATAAATGGTGATGATTATGATAACTGACATGTATTCATGCCATAACATGCGCAATTAAGCGCAAAAATAACAATAACATCCTGATATATGTATGTCACGTAGAAAACAAGATTATTAACAGGTATGTTAATGTATTTAATATTTTTTACATGCGTTCTAATGGGAATTTATATTACACATATGCATTGTGCGGATCCTGCAGTGTGTTGTGTCTGCGTACAGCAAGTGACGTATAACCAGAGTGTGCTTATAACCATATACAAAAGGAAACAGTTCTTCAGATCCGCTTGTACTTGAATATGGGCGTACGTGTGTGCATTTTCAGTCCATTTTATTTGAAAATATATAGCCAGGTGTGTAGTGTGGATGTATATAGAATAATAGTATATATAATAAAATAATATATTATCCTAGGTGAGAATCCTTATAGACCCTTTTTACCTTGCATTATGTAATTAGAAAAGAAATAAGCTAGCCCTCGGTTAATTCCTGTATTATACTTCGTACCAGCTGCTTGGCAATATAAATGCCCTGTATGTACACAAAACAAGAATTCAGTTGTTCTCAGCGCTTCTCTTTAGCACTGCAAATCTGTGTGTATTTAGCAAAATGAGAACATGAGGTTTTGGTTCATATTTTAATCAAAACATTTAAGCCTGTATCCCAGGTTACCTCATTGTATGCAGGACCTACACTGACCTATATCAAACACCATTGAATGCAGTTAAAATCAGGTGCACTCCCAGGTATAGGTGCTTACATCTAGCAAGGGCTGGCTTGTGAGCCATATCCAAAATGCCTTATATAGGCCTGATAGACAGCTGCCAACACAACACAAGAGAAGAAATAAGCCAGCGCTCGGTTAATCCCATATCATGCATTGTACCGACTGTATGGTAATATAAATGCCCAATATGTATACAAAACAAAAAGACAGTTGTTGTCACCGTTTGTCCTTATACTGCATGTTTGGATGTAAGCCCCTGTACCTGGGAGCTGAGTGCATCTGATGTTAACTGCATTTTAATGGTGTTTGAAGCACATAGGTCAGTGTAGGATCTGCATATAATGAAGTGCCCTTGATGCAGGCTTAAATGTTATGCTCAAAATATGAACCTATATAATTTTGCTAGATACGCACAGATGTGCAGTGTTAAGGATAGGCGCTGACAACAACTGTCTTTTTGCTTCTATTATACGCCCTATGGAATATGATAATGCAGAGCGCTTTATAGCTGGATGTATATTGTGAATTAGAAAAGTCCTATATATAATAAAATAATGTATTATCCTAGATGAACATCCCGATAGACCCTCATTATCCGAGAGCAGACAGAAGGCAGCACCTTATTGTGGGCAGGGTGGACCACCTAACGCATAGGTTATAAACCAGCATTTTAGGCCATGCATCCAGCGTCCGGTGGGGGCAGCTATTCTGTGATTGTGAACGGACGTAATATCCAGGAATGTAGGAAACGTGACATCACTGCTTCATGTATCATAGCTTATTAATGTCACCAATTATAGTGCACAACATGGCTGCCGCTACTGTGTGCAGGTGAGGGGTACACTTCAGGTGTACAGACCACTGTGTCCTGAATGTGTGGTACAGGAGAAACACACCAGAGCGGAGCTCTGCGGACTGGTCGGACCTGCTGCTCGTGGAACATTCCTCCGGAACATGTGGATGCCGGAGGCTGATAAACCTTCTGTACAGGAATGTAATACACCTGCGCCGACAAAGAGTGTGATCTGGGCACGGCCTACCAGCCTGTGACCCGCCCACAATCCTGGCCCTCAGGGGCCATGCACTGGAATTCAGTGGTGTACTGTACAAATAACAGAAACTCCCTAGCTGTTGTGGAACTACAGGTCCCAGCATGACCTATTGTTTTACAACAACAGCTAGAGATCCAAGTGTGATTTGGAAGAATGTGATTGGGCAGCCTGAAAGACGTCACTTATGGAACATGGCATTAACCCCTGCCATGCTCTTTTCAGCTGGCCCATAGCAAAGATATGAGTCAGTCTCTCCTGCCCACAGCCGAACTTCCCCTTTCCAGAGTCTCTCGCGTGTTTTATGCTGCATTGCCGAGGGGTTATAGATGGGTGAAGGGAGGGTAATACCAGGAATATGCAGATTCCATGTTCTCTGTCAGCCTACATCTCACATTATTCAGGATAGTTTCATACTTGGGAGCAGTGTAATGTTTGGAGTCCCTCCAAGTTCTCTCAATCACTCCCACCTCTCCTCTCTAAAAGTGATCCCCCTCAGGTCATTCATTCATATCATAACCACAATGGTGAGACACATCAGAGCTAGGTTACCCTGCAGTAATTGTATGTTGTGAGTTACTGTATGTCACTGGAAGCTGTTACTATAACATTAGTTACATTATATCACCTGGAAGAGACATCTTAGAGATATGAGCTAAATGACCACTGTCACCCAGGAAGGGAGAGATATCAATGTCACAGACATGTAACTACATCTCAGTCACTAAAACATGCACTGATGTTCACATGCATAAAACTCACCAGACCCAATAAACATAATAAGTACTCGTGCTCAAAGCCTCTCTTATAAAGATGACCAAACTAAGGGCAGATCTGGTTACTTGGCCTAATCACCAAACTTCCACTGATCGCAGGAGGTCCATATGTGTGCAGTATAGTGGCTTAGTGGTTAACACTGCTGCCTCACAGCACTGGGGTCATAACTTCAATTCCAAACCATGGCCTTATCTGTGTAGAGTTTGTATGTTCTCCCCGTGTTTGCGTGGGTTTCCTCCTGTAGAGTGTAAGCTCCAATGGGACAGGGACTGATGTGAGTGAGTTCTCTGTACAGCGCTGCAGAATTAGTGGCGCTATATAGATGATGATGATTATAGTGTTGTAGGCCGAAAACCACACACCTACAGGTGTCTTCAGCTGATCAGATTTACCAAATAGATGGATAAAGATCACATAGGTGTTTGATTGGACTAGTTGGTTATTTTGGGCCCACATCAAGAAAATACATCCCAAAAACTAGCCACATATGATGCAATCCCATGTTAGGCTAACATTGGACAAACAAAATCTGGTAAATCAGTAGGGACAGCATTATAATTAATTATAATATACATTTAATGATCGGTCTTAGATATTAGCTATGGATTGCCTGTACATACCTTCATCGAGAGTAGATTCTGGACCACACACTTCTTCGGAAGCATGAACTATGAATTTTGGTGTATTCTGGGTAAGGATGGCAGTTTCTGATAGAGCCTGGAGATCCTTTTCATTGGACTCTGGAGGATTCTGGGTAACAATGACTGGTTCTGACACAGCTTGGAGTTCCTTCACCTTTGATACTGGAGGATTCTGGGTAAAGACAACGGTTTCTGACACAGTCTGGAGTTCCTCCATCTTGGATTCTGGAGGATTCTCGGAAAGGATAACTGGTTCTGATACAGTCTGGAATTCCTCCTCCTTTGCTACTGGAGGATTCTGGGTAAGGATGACTGTATCTGACACAATCTGGAGTTCCTCCTTCTTGTATTCTGAAGGATTCTGGGAAAGGATAACTGGTTCTGATACAGTCTGGAATTCCTCCTCCTTTGCTACTGAAGGATTCTGGGTAAGGACGACTGTTTCTGACACAGTCAGGAGTTTCTCCTTCTTGGATTCTGGAGGATTCTTCTGGGTAAGGAAAACCGTTTCTGACACAGTCTGGAGTTCCTCCTTCTTGGATTCTGGAGGATTCTGGGTAAGGACGACTGTTTCTGACACAGTCTGGAGTTTCTCCTTCTTGGATTCTGGAGGATTCTTCTGGGTAAGGGCGACTGTTTCTGACACAGTCTGGAGTTTCTCCTTCTTGGATTCTGGAGGATTCTGGGTAAAGACGACTGTTTCCGACACAATCTGGAGTTTCTCCTTGGATTCTAGAGAATTCTTCTGGGTAAGGACAACCGTTTCTGACACAGTCTGGAGTTCCTCCTTCTTGGATTCTGGAGGATTCTGGGTAAGGACGACTGTTTCCGTCACAATCTGGAGTTTCTCCTTGGATTCTGGAGGATTCTGGGTAAGGACGACTGTTTCTGACACAGTCTGGAGTTTCTCCTTGGATTCTGGAGGATTCTTCTGGGTAAGGACGACTGTTTCTGACACAGTCTGAAGTTTCTCCTTCTTGGATTCTGGAGGATTCTGGGTAAGGACGACTGTTTCCGACACAATCTGGAGTTTCTCCTTGGATTCTGGAGGATTCTTCTGGGTAAGGACAACCGTTTCTGACACAGTCTGGAGTTCCTCCTTCTTGGATTCTGGAGGATTCTGGGTAAGGATGACTGTTTCCGACACAATCTGGAGTTTCTTCTTCTTGGATTCTGGAGGATTCTGGGTAAGGACGACTGTTTCCGACACAGTCTGGAGTTTCTCCTTGGATTCTGGAGGATTCTTCTGGGTAAGGACGACTGTTTCTGACACAGTCTGAAGTTTCTCCTTCTTGGATTCTGGAGGATTCTGGGTAAGGACGACTGTTTCCGACACAATCTGGAGTTTCTCCTTGGATTCTGGAGGATTCTTCTGGGTAAGGACAACCGTTTCTGACACAGTCTGGAGTTCCTCCTTCTTGGATTCTGGAGGATTCTGGGTAAGGATGACTGTTTCCGACACAATCTGGAGTTTCTTCTTCTTGGATTCTGGAGGATTCTGGGTAAGGACGACTGTTTCCGACACAATCTGGAGTTTCTCCTTGGATTCTGGAGGATTCTTCTGGGTAAGGACGACTGTTTCTGACACAATCTGGAGTTCCTCCTTCTTGGATTCTGGAGGATTCTGGGTAAAGATGACTAGTTCTGGCACAGCCAGGTCTTTCTGACTGTTCACAGTGTTTAAGTCGTTGTCTAAGTCGAGCTTGGATTTTTGTTCCTTGGTCCCATGCATCTGTTCAGGCTTTGGCATAGAGATGCCTTCATTGGAATCTACCAACAGGCCCTGCTTAATGTCCTCCAATTTTGAGTGATGAACATCTTGTTCATTATTTTGAGAATAAGTCAATGAAACAGGTACAAAATGGTAGAGATTCAGGTCACATTTGGACTTTTCATGAGTATCTTCCTGTATTGTGGTATCTATCCCCTGCTTCAGTTCAAAGATATTTGGACTCTTCTCCTGGTTTTCCTCTTGTTTGGCTTTTGTGCATGGAAGATTGGTGCACACTGGTTCTAGGACAAGAGCCTCCAACTTCTCTGCCCTTTCAATTATGTTTTCTTGATTATTTTCAGACTCTTGTTTGGCTTTGATCTGATCTTTTACAGGGATGGACTCCTGTTTCATATCTCCCATTGGTGGGTGGATGGCAGAAGCCTTTGTTGTCTCTACAATCTCTCTTTTAGCCTTGTCACCCTTACTCTTGGACCCCTTCTTGTCCTTCTCCTGACTGACTTCCTGTTGTATAGCTGGCTGGATAAGCTCATGGTGAGAGGCCACAGTACTGACCAGAGACACTTGCACTATGTCCTTGACCTGATCTTTCTGATTCTGCCTTTGAGATTTGGTCTTTTTGTCTTGTATAATTTCTAGCTCCGGCTCTGTCTTTTTAACTACCTGAACCACAGCCTCCTCACTCTTTGTTTTTCCCACCTTTACCTCCTTTAAGTTTTGCTTTTTGGTTTTGGAAGATTCAATATTTACGGTCACCTCAGTTGTGGCCTTTGTTACCTGCGCTGCCTGCTCCTTCTTGTCCTCTTCCCCCTTACTCACACTCTTGGTCTGTATCTTTGTTTGTATTTCCACTGCCCCTTCCTCACTTATGTTTTCCTGGACCAGCTCTTTTTTCCTCTGACCCTTCTTTACGTCTAACCTGCTCTCTGTTTTTGGGGGCTCTGGTGCTGTGGTCACTGGGGTTACAGTAACACAAACCTCTTCCTTCTTTGTATTCTGCTTTTTGCTTTTTCCCTGGACATTTTCTTGCCCCTGTACTGCTGCAGCCTTAGAGGTAGAATCCATATGGATTTGACTTATTTTTAAATCTTCTTGTTCTTTCTCAGCTACATTCTTCCCCTTTTTCTGCTGTTTAATGTCTTGTTTGGATTCTACCTTTGCCAACTCAAAGTTAGAGGTCACTAATGTGGAGGCCTTCACTATCTGATCTCCCTCTTGGCTACTTTGCTTTTCCTTGTCTTTTGGCTTTTTTAATTGCCCCTTGTTCTCCTGTTTTGACTCCTTGCCCAGTAATTGTCCCTGCACTGCTGCCATCTCATTAACCCCCTGCTCGTGGTCACTGATCTCTAGTGCTTTATGGCTGGTAACTACATTCTCAATGACAGAGGTGACTACATGTACTTCAACTGATTTCTCAGTTACTACCTTTCTGGTGTCCTCTTTTTTTTGTCCCAATTTGGCTCCTGATATTTTTTCTGCATTTTGGAGTTGTGAAGTTGAGGTGACGCTACTGATAATCCTCTTTGACTCTCTCGCTGAATTCTCCTCCCTCCTCTGCTCCTGCCTCTCATTTATGGATATGGCTGTGCTGGGAGCTGTCAGTAAATCTGCATTTCCACTCACTGCCTGTCTTCTGGAGCTCTCTTCTTTTGTAAGTAATTCTGTCTCCCCCAATCTCTTCTCAACTGTCCAACTTCCAGAAGAAGAGGTCCCTAGATTTACCTTCCTCTCAGATCCTGCTCTCTCCTGCTCTCCCCCAGATTTCTTCCTGATCTCATCCCTCTGCTGACTTTCCTTGGTCCCCCATTTCTCTTCTGCATTAGGTGCTAGAAAACCCCGACTAGTGTGACTTGTTCCCCTCTTCAAACTGCCCTGATCATCTCTTTCTGCCCATCTCTGCCACCCACCTTCTTGCCAGCTGTTCTCGAGCACATGGGAATTGAAGGAGCCATGTACGGTATTTTGACCTCTCTGAAGCACCGTCTCCTCTCTCCTGCGATACTCCTGTCTCTCAACGTCAGCCTGGGGCTTTGGAACATAAGATGTTGGGCCATGGACAGCCTGGACATTTGCAGCAGGTGTCCTCCGGGGTACACCTGGGTGAGGCATGGGACGTCTGACCCTCTGTAGAGATGCTGGCACAATCTCAGGTGGGAGATGCAGGTACTGACGCAGATATTCAATGCCCTCGTTGGTCAGGTACCAGTAGCAATGCTTCCATACAAAAGTTTCCCTCACAAGCCCACGTGACTTCAGTGAGCCCATTGCTTTGGTTACCTGCAGGTTGGTGACCCCGGGCACCTCAGCATGACGACTCTGAGGTCTCTCATCGTTCTTTGCCACCATCACTCCATCCCTGAAAAGGATTTCATAGATTGCCCTCAGGCGGTCACGCGGCATCAGCATCCCTGCCACCATGTTGGGTATTGGGGCTCAGTACCAACGTACAACAGAAAGTTGCAGTCCTCACGACACCACGCCAAAAAAAACAAAAGAAAATATACTAAGCAATAAATAAAAAGCAGGAACTTCCTGGAGCCTACAAAAGCTGATCTCCCTGAATAATATCTCAGAGGGAGAAGCAGCAGCCTCGCTCTGCAATAATCACTGCAGATCCTTAAAATGGGCAGCGAGACACCAAAAAAGTTTTTCTTCCCCTCCCTCTTCTCTACCTCTCCCCCCTCCTCACTTGCCTCTGGTTAGTGTTAGTGACTCCACCTCCTGGGTGTGAGAGAGACTGGACAGTGTAGAGAGACAGCTGAAAGTCCAGAGAGACAGCCGTCTTTACATGCACAGGAGGAGAGAGTGAGCCAGGCTCTTACACACCCCTCTGGTCATACATGCAGAGAGAGAGGGAGGGAGGGGGCAGGAATCCAACCTCCTAACCCACCCATTCATTACCGAGGCCTGGCACACTGCAGGGATGTTGGGATGGAGGGACCTCTGACTTCTCCTCTGCTCTCATGTGGACCCAGCAGGAGTTAGATCAGAAGCTGGTGTATTAGTAGAAGGAAAAACACTAATCAAATCTAGAGGGAACGCAGCAAGTTTCACAACTGCAGACATGGAGTCGCCGCCCAGCAGAGGTGGTCGTAAGAATAAGCACTGAAAACTGATGTAACCACTGCTGCAGTGTGGTTTAAAATTAACGCAATACCCCTTCCTCCTCCTCCCAAATTACTAAGTCAGCAGCTGCCCAAAGACCTCAACACGTGCCCTTTACAGCGCTGTCACACGTGCTCACAAATAGTTAAAATGACAGCTCTGGCGTATGACCAGATTATATATATCCATATATTCCTAGACTGCGGAAGGTGACATAAAAATAATACCACCGCAGCTGTTCCCTTGTGTCACACACGAATGTCATCCTCTCCTTCCCCCCAAACCATTGTGTAGACTGTAAGCTCTTAAGACAAGAAGTGACAACTGCCTTCTATATCCATTTTACATGATGCGCAGGGTCAGTCCAGAAAGCAATGACTGAACCACTTTACTAAATGATTTAATTATGAGACCTTTCAACACCAAAAGAAACAGACAAGTTGTGACATGACCCCATAATGGGAATAATGTCTTAATATGGGACACTCTTCTCTGTACCTGAAGGAGAAGTAATATGTAACTGTGATGACTTTATATATGACAGTGAACCGATCACCTACACACAGGGGACTGACAGCTGAATGATATCTCTGGTTCCCACTGAACGGACGCTCACATTGTCTCACCTGTGAGAGGACATCAACTCCACTTTTAACTCTCTATTTCCATTTATTATCTCCCGTACTTTTACTAACCTGAGTGTTACCATTGTGGGAGTCCCTGTGCTCATTTGAATATGTTATTTGAATGTTTATGTTAATGATTACCGTTTACAATTCCGAAGTCTTCCCTCTTTATAGTATATATTGCTGTGTGTCAGGTGTGTATCCTGCCACATGTGTCAGATATTGCCTCTCATACCAGGATCTGCCCATGAGCTTACAGTCATGTGACCTGACACGCAATCCCAGCAGGGCCCCCATGTAACCCCGCTATGTACGGTGACACCTCTCCTACAATGCTGGAAGGGAAGTGGTTGTTATGGACAGTAATGTATAAAGGTGAAAGCCGTGAGACATCAGCTTCATCCTGGTGATCGGCAGGGTGGGTAGGGAGGTATAAGCTGTATAAACGCCTATAAAAAAGGCATTAGATCCAGAGAACATGTTTATGCTGATACAAGAGAGCTTTTCCCACAAGTCTTCAAATAATATCCTGAGGTAAAATGTAGACTGACTGACTATAACATTGTTATAACAACTCCCATCATCTCGCCTCCTGAATCCTCAACTCCCATCATCCCGCCTCCTGAATCCCATCATAAAGGGGTGTAATTAACCTGCTCCTTTACTGTACTGCTCTAGTATAAACATTCCTGATCAGCATCTCTAGGTGCAAGATACATGTAACTAAATAAAAACACAACTGCACATAAATACAACAAAACACATGTTTACATCACGCAAATGTACAAACTTTAACTCTGAATCAGGGTGATAATCTACAGATCACATTAACATTTCCCTCCTCTGAGCTGTGAAAATATGTTTTATTATATGCAGATTTAAAGCCGGTCCATGTGGTTGTTCATAGCATGAAAATATTCAGCATCACAGTACACAAGGGTGGCCAGGGTACACAGCTAGTACTGTATACACAGCCAGATATAATCTGCGCAGTGCAGTGTACACAGCTAGTACCATATACACAGCCAGATATAATCTGCACAGTGCAGTGTACACAGCTAGTACCGTATACACAGCCAGATATAATCTGCACAGTGCAGTGTACACAGCTAGTACCGTATACACAGCCAGATATAATCTGCACAGTGCAGTGTACACAGCTAGTACCGTATACACAGCCAGATATATTCTGCACAGTGCAGGGTACACAGATAGTACCGTATACACAGCCAGATATAATCTGCGCAGTGCAGTGTACACAGCTAGTACCATATACACAGCCAGATATAATCTGCACAGTGCAGGGTACACAGCTAGTACCGTATACACAGCCAGATATAATCTGCGCAGTGCAGTGTACACAGCTAGTACCATATACACAGCCAGATATAATCTGCACAGTGCAGTGTACACAGCTAGTACCATATACACAGCCAGATATAATCTGCACAGTGCAGTGTACTCAGCTAGTACCGTATACAGAGCCAGATATAATCTGCGCAGTGCAGTGTACACAGCTAGTACAGTATACAGAGCCAGAGATAATCTGCACAGTGCAGTGTACACAGCTAGTACCGTATACACAGCCAGATATAATCTGCACAGTGCAGTGTACACAGCTAGTACCATATACACAGCCAGATATAATCTGCACAGTGCAGTGTACTCAGCTAGTACCATATACACAGCCAGATATAATCTGCGCAGTGCAGTGTACACAGCTAGTACCATATACACAGCCAGATATAATCTGCACAGTGCAGGGTACACAGATAGTACCGTATACACAGCCAGATATAATCTGCACAGTGCAGTGTACACAGCTAGTACCGTATACAGAGCCAGAGATAATCTGCACAGTGCAGGGTACACAGCTAGTACCGTATACACAGCAGATATAATCTGCACAGTGCAGGGTACACAGCTAGTACCGTATACACAGCAGATATAATCTGCACAGTGCAGTGTACACAGCTAGTACCGTATACACAGCCAGATATAATCTGCACAGTGCAGGGTACACAGCTAGTACCATATACACAGCCAAATATAATCTGCACAGTTCAGGGTACACAGCTAGTACCGTATACACAGCAGATATAATCTGCACAGTGCAGGGTACACAGCTAGTACCGTATACACAGCCAGATATAATCTGCGCAGTGCAGTGTACACAGCTAGTACCATATACACAGCCAGATATAATCTGCACAGTGCAGTGTACTCAGCTAGTACCGTATACAGTGCCAGATATAATCTGCACAGTGCAGGGTACACAGCTAGTACCGTATACACAGCCAGATATAATCTGCACAGTGCAGGGTACACAGCTAGTACCGTATACAGAGCCAGATATAATCTGCACAGTGCAGGGTACACAGCTAATACCATATACACAGCCAGATATAATCTGCACAGTGCAGTGTACACAGCTAGTACCATATACACAGCCAGATATAATCTGCACAGTGCAGGGTACACAGCTAGTACCGTATACACAGCCAGATATAATCTGCGCAGTGCAGTGTACACAGCTAGTACCATATACACAGCCAGATATAATCTGCACAGTGCAGTGTACACAGCTAGTACCATATACACAGCCAGATATAATCTGCACAGTGCAGTGTACTCAGCTAGTACCGTATACAGAGCCAGATATAATCTGCACAGTGCAGGGTACACAGCTAGTACCGTATACACAGCAGATATAATCTGCACAGTGCAGGGTACACAGCTAGTACCGTATACACAGCCAGATATAATCTGCACAGTGCAGGGTACACAGCTAGTACCGTATACACAGCCAGATATAATCTGCACAGTGCAGTGTACACAGCTAGTACCGTATACACAGCAGATATAATCTGCACAGTGCAGTGTACACAGCTAGTACCGTATACACAGCCAGATATAATCTGCACAGTGCAGGGTACACAGCTAGTACCGTATACACAGCCAGATATAATCTGAGGATTATCAGCATCTTGCTCTCTCCTTAAATTTTCGCTACATGTCTCCATATAAAATGCTGCACCGTCCAAGTAATCTAATAATAATAATAATGATATCATAACCTTTCCTGTAATACAGGTCTCTGCAGGAATAAAATTATTGTGATTGTCTCCCAACATTATAAAGATAAAGATTTATTACAGACATATTTCCTCAAACAACTTGGAACCTCGGCAAACATTGGATGCAAATTGTAGCACAAAACCCAGGGTGGGTGAGATACAACTGATCTATCCATACCTCACATCACACACCCATACCTCACACATCTATACCTCACACATCTATACGTCACACATCTGTACCTCACACATCTATACCTCACACATCTATACCTCACACATCTATACCTCACACATCTATACCTCACACATCTATACCTCACACATCTATACCTCACACATCTGTACCTCACACATCTATACCTCACACATCCGTACCTCACACATCCGTACCTCACACATCTGTACGTCACACATCTATACGTCACACATCTATACGTCACACATCTATACGTCACACATCTATACGTCACACATCTATACCTCACACATCTATACCTCACACATCTATACCTCACACATCTGTACGTCACACATCTGTACGTCACACATCTGTACGTCACACATCTGTACCTCACACATCTGTACCTCACACATCTGTACCTCACACATCTGTACCTCACACATCTATACATCACACATCTATACCTCACACATCTATACATCACACATCTATACCTCACACATCTATACGTCACACATCTATACCTCACACATCTATACGTCACACATCTATACGTCACACATCTATACGTCACACATCTATACCTCACACATCTGTACCTCACACATCTGTACGACACACATCTATACCTCACACATCTATACGTCACACATCTATACGTCACACATCTATACGTCACACATCTATACGTCACACATCTATACCTCACACATCTATACCTCACACATCTGTACGACACACATCTATACCTCACACATCTGTACGTCACACATCTGTACCTCACACATCTGTACCTCACACATCTATACGTCACACATCTATACCTCACACATCTATACCTCACACATCTATACGTCACACATCTATACGTCACACATCTATACCTCACACATCTATACCTCACACATCTATACGTCACACATCTATACCTCACACATCTATACCTCACACATCTGTACGACACACATCTATACCTCACACATCTGTACGTCACACATCTGTACCTCACACATCTGTACCTCACACATCTATACGTCACACATCTATACCTCACACATCTATACCTCACACATCTATACCTCACACATCTATACGTCACACATCTATACGTCACACATCTATACCTCACACATCTATACCTCACACATCTATACGTCACACATCTATACCTCACACATCTATACCTCACACATCTATACCTCACACATCTGTACGACACACATCTGTACCTCACACATCTGTACGTCACACATCTATACCTCACACATCTATACGTCACACATCTATACGTCACACATCTATACCTCACACATCTATACATCACACATCTATACCTCACACATCTATACCTCACACATCTATACCGTCACACATCTATACCTCACACATCTATACCTCACACATCTATACCTCACACATCTGTACCTCACACATCTATACATCACACATCTATACCTCACACATCTATACCTCACACATCTATACCTCACACATCTATACGTCACACATCTATACGTCACACATCTGTACCTCACACATCTGTACCTCACACATCTATACATCACACATCTATACCTCACACATCTATACCTCACACATCTATACCTCACACATCTATACGTCACACATCTATACCTCACACATCTATACCTCACACATCTATACCTCACACATCTATACCTCACACATCTATACCTCACACATCTATACCTCACACATCTATACCTCACACATCTGTACGTCACACATCTGTACGTCACACATCTGTACGTCACACATCTGTACCTCACACATCTGTACCTCACACATCTATACCTCACACATCTATACCTCACACATCTATACCTCACACATCTATACCTCACACATCTATACCTCACACATCTATACCTCACACATCTGTACGTCACACATCTGTACGTCACACATCTATACGTCACACATCTATACCTCACACATCTATACCTCACACATCTATACCTCACACATCTATACCTCACACATCTATACCTCACACATCTATACCTCACACATCTATACCTCACACATCTATACCTCACACATCTATACCTCACACATCTATACCTCACACATCTATACCTCACACATCTGTACGTCACACATCTGTACGTCACACATCTATACGTCACACATCTGTACCTCACACATCTATACCTCACACATCTATACCTCACACATCTATACGTCACACATCTATACCTCACACATCTATACCTCACACATCTATACCTCACACATCTATACCTCACAACATCTGTACGTCACACATCTATACCTCACACATCTATACATCACACATCTATACCTCACACATCTATACCTCACACATCTGTACCTCACACATCTATACCTCACACATCTGTACGTCACACATCTGTACGTCACACATCTATACCTCACACATCTATACCTCACACATCTATACCTCACACATCTATACGTCACACATCTATACCTCACACATCTATACCTCACACATCTATACCTCACACATCTATACCTCACACATCTATACCTCACACATCTGTACCTCACACATCTATACCTCACACATCTATACCTCACACATCTGTACCTCACACATCTATACCTCACACATCTATACCTCACACATCTGTACCTCACACATCTATACCTCACACATCTATACCTCACACATCTATACATCACAACATCTGTACCTCACACATCTATACCTCACACATCTGTACCTCACACATCTATACGTCACACATCTATACGTCACACATCTATACCTCACACATCTATACATCACACATCTGTACCTCACACATCTATACCTCACACATCTATACCTCACACATCTATACCTCACACATCTATACGTCACACATCTATACGTCACACATCTATACGTCACACATCTATACCTCACACATCTATACCTCACACATCTATACCTCACACATCTATACGTCACACATCTATACCTCACACATCTATACGTCACACATCTATACCTCACACATCTATACCTCACACATCTATACGTCACACATCTATACCTCACACATCTATACCTCACACATCTATACCTCACACATCTATACCTCACACATCTATACCTCACACATCTATACCTCACACATCTATACCTCACACATCTATACCGTCACACATCTATACGGTCACACATCTATACGTCACACATCTATACCTCACACATCTATACCTCACACATCTATACCTCACACATCTATACGTCACACATCTATACCTCACACATCTATACCTCACACATCTATACGTCACACATCTATACGTCACACATCTATACCTCACACATCTATACCTCACACATCTATACCTCACACATCTATACCTCACACATCTATACCTCACACATCTATACGTCACACATCTATACCTCACACATCTATACCTCACACATCTATACGTCACACATCTATACCTCACACATCTATACCTCACACATCTATACCTCACACATCTATACCTCACACATCTATACCTCACACATCTATACCTCACACATCTGTACCTCACACATCTGTACCTCACACATCTATACCTCACACATCTGTACCTCACACATCTATACGTCACACATCTATACCTCACACATCTGTACCTCACACATCTGTACCTCACACATCTGTACCTCACACATCTGTACCTCACACATCTATACCTCACACATCTATACCTCACACATCTGTACCTCACACATCTGTACCTCACACATCTATACGTCACCATCTATACGTCACACATCTATACGTCACACATCTGTACCTCACACATCTATACCTCACACATCTATACGTCACACATCTGTACCTCACACATCTATACCTCACACATCTATACCTCACACATCCATACCTCACACCCAGAGAGAGGGAGAGGGACCAGCAATGAGCAGAGTTACCCCAGTGATACCGGGATAATATATTAATATAACCGGCTGGACCGCACAGTGACAGCAGCAGCTGTAACAATTAAACCGTTCCTCTCAGCTTGTGATGTGTAAATATATATACACAGAAGCAGCATGTGTGCAAGTGGCAGAATCCTGCTGGGTTTACCCGGCACCCGTCCCAGCATGGTAACAAGATGGAGGACGGGGTCCCATGAAGATAACCCTCATTCTCCATGTACCCAAACCAAGTTCCCTGTTCTTCAGACGCTCTGTGTACTCCCTGGGAAGGGTTAACACAAAGACACCTGTGTATGAAGCCATAGATCGTGTAGATATTGGGCTGCTATGAACATCCCCCAGGGCGTGTAGTAACTGTTCCCTCACTGATATAACTGCAGATATGGGTGAGGAACGCCCGGAAACTGTATATTTTGCTTATTAAACTCATCTAGTTGCCCTCTGGAAATACAAACAAGAATATCAATTAGAGCAGTCACCTTAAATTCCCACGCATATATCTGATAGATGGATACAATACACACAGTATATAATATTATTCTTTACATTATGATGTGTGAACCAATGCCATCGAGAAGCTGGTCTGACCTGTCTGCAGGTTGTATTTACGGACGTAGGGCGTCCTTAACATCTACTGAACACCTCCCGCATAGTCTACAAACCAAGACTTATCTATTTGGTAGTAACAGACTTGTTCTTATCCCAGATATTTGTAACCCCCATAGGTTTAATACTTGGTATAAGCTCCTACAGCCACAATTACAGCTGTTAGTACGTTTGGGTCTCTACCAACTTTGCCCAAGTGGATGGATGGGGAAGGATTGGATGGGTTTGAGGGTCTGGGCTCTAACTAGGCCCCTCCAGGACACTGGTTTTATTATATTTAAGCCCCAGCAATGTGGCGTTTGCTGTGAGCATTGTCCAGATGGAATATAAATCTCCCAACTCTCGTACAGACTATAGCAGGTTTTCCTCCAAGATTTGTCTGTATCTCTCTCCATCCAACCTGCCCTCTAGGTTCAAAATGTTTCCAATCCTGGATCAGAGAAGATCCCACATAGAATATGGTCCCTTCACTGTAGGGATCGTGTTCTTCAATGATGCATCGAGTGTTGAGGTCAATCTTGGTCTCATGAGACAATAGACTCTTCTTAGTATGAGGGTCTCACACCTGATATCTGCAGACTCTAGGTGGGTTTTCTTGCGAGTTTTCTCCAACAATGGTTTTCTTTTACCCACCCACCCATAAAGTGTGGTTTTATGAAGTGCCCGGGGTATTATTCCCCCATTAACAGTTTCTCCCACCTCTGTCATGGACAACTGTATCATCAGCCTCTTGGTGGACTCTGTGACAAGTTCCCTGTTGGCACAGAAGATGTGTTTTGTGATGTACTTCAAACAAAGCCTTTGACGCCTTCCCCTCATTGGATCTTTTCAAAAACCACGTCTCAGATTAGCACTGAATGTTCTTTGGTCTTCTTGATGAAGCTCTTGTTTGGAAATTAAATAAATAACTCCAGATCCTCTCTCATGAATAGGTTTCTTTTATTCTGAAATCGATTTCAACATCAATTGTACACAGTTGGACTCCAACCATTAATTATAGAACATCTGAAGCCAACTGTAATATAGCAAAACAGGTGAATACCTATGTAATAAATTACTGTCAGTTCTTGGTTGGTAATTAATTGAAAAATAGCGTTTTGTTTTATTATTAGACGTTACAGAGTAATATGTGATCATTGGTAAAAAAATCCAGAATAAATTTATTTTGGATTTCATGATGTTAGAAAAAAAATGTGAAAAACATTTTATTTGTTTATGTTTCTTTAAAAAGTTAAAAAAATGTTTATAGCTGCTGAATGTAACTGGCCAAGATGTAAATACTGTGGACATTTGGACCCTGTCACACCTGTACATTAAAGTAAGAAAATGCTTCAGGACCATTTATTGCAGCAAAGTATTCCAAAGTCTCCTCCAGTAACTGTCAGACGGAATAAGTGACAGCAAAGGTGGAAAATGCAGAATTCCGGGAACATTCCTAAGTGTTGCACATATGGATGTAGGAGAAGGAGGAACAAGGACAGGACAATAAAACCTCTATATCATAATATTTACACTGTCACCATGGAAACAGGGTCTAGAACAGGAAGAAGCGTAATAGTGAGACACAGCGACATTAACTCCCTCACTATAACACTATATATAGAAAGTATTACATAGCACACTACAGTAGGGATCAGACACAATTTTATACCATATGGCTGAAACAAGAGATCTATTTACCTAAAGAGAAGCAACGCCCAGATCAAATAAAAGTAATGAGTCACTGGCACATCCTGATCAGACATTAACTCATGCAAGGATTATACAGCCGCTGTACACTCTGTATACTCAGTACTGCTCTATATACAGCCCCTGTACACTCTGTATACTCAGTACTGCTCTATAAAGCTCCATATACAGCCCCTGTACACTCTGTATACTCAGTACTGCTCTATATACAGCCCCTGTACACTCTGTATACTCAGTACTGCTCTATAAAGCTCCATATACAGCCGCTGTACACTCTGTATACTCAGTACTGCTCTATATACAGCCCCTGTACACTCTGTATACTCAATACTGCTCTATATACAGCCGCTGTACACTCTGTATACTCAGTACTGCTCTATATACAGCCCCTGTACACTCTGTATACTCAGTACTGCTCTATACAGCTCCATATACAGCAGCTGTACACTCTGTATACTCAGTACTGCTCTATATACAGCCCCTGTACACTCTGTATACTCAGTACTGCTCTATATACAGCCCCTGTACACTCTGTATACTCAGTACTGCTCTATACAACTCCATATACAGCCCCTGTACACTCTGTATACACAGTACTGCTCTATATACAGCCCTTGTGCACTCTGTATACTCAGTACTGCTCTATACAGCTCCATATACAGCAGCTGTACACTCTGTATACTCAGTACTGCTCTATATACAGCCCCTGTACACTCTGTATACTCAGTACTGCTCTATAAAGCTCCATATACAGCCCCTGTACACTCTGTATACACAGTACTGCTCTATATACAGCCCTTGTGCACTCTGTATACTCAGTACTGCTCTATACAATGCCATATACAGCCCATGTATACTCAGTACTGCTCTATACAGCTCCATATACAGCCCCTGTACACTCTGTATACTCAGTACTGCTCTATACAGCTCCATATACAGCCCCTGTACACTCTGTATACTCAGTACTGCTCTATATACAGCCCATGTCAACTCTGTATACTCAGTACTGCTCTATACAGCTCCATATACAGCCCCGTACACTCTGCATACTCAGTACTGCTCTATACAGCTCCATATACATCCCCTGCACACTATGTATACTCAGTACTGCTCTATACAGCTCTATATACGGCCCCTGCACACTATGTATACTCAGTACTGCTCTATACAGCTCCATAAACAGCCCCTGTACACTCTGTATACTCAGTACTGCTCTATATACAGCCCCTGTGCACTCTTTATACTCAGTACTGCTCTATATAAAGCCCATGTACACTATAAACACTCAGTACTGCTCTATACAGCTCTATATACGGCCCCTGCACACTATGTATACTCAGTACTGCTCTATACAGCTCCATATACAGCCCCTGTACACTCTGTATACTCAGTACTGCTCTATACAGCTCCATATGCAGCCCCTGTACACTCTGTATACTCGGTACTGCTGTATACAGCTCCATATACAGCCCCTGTACACTCTGTACTGCTCTATATACAGCCCATGTACACTCTGTATACTCAGTACTGCTCTATACAGCTCCATATACAGCCCCTGTACACTTTGTATACTCAGTACTGCTCTATATACAGCCCATGTACACTCTGTATACTCAGTACTGCTCTATACAGCTCCATATACAGCCCATGTGCACTCTATATACTCAGTACTGCTCTATACAGCTCCATATACAGCCCCTGCACACTCTGTATACTCAGTACTACTCTATACAGCTCCATATACAGCCCCTGTACACTCTGTATACTCAGTACTGCTCTATATAAAGCCCATGTACACTATAAACACTCAGTACTGCTCTATACAGCTCCATATACAGCCCCGTACACCCTGTATACTCAGTACTGCTCTATACAGCTCCATATACAGCCCCTGCACACTATGTATACTCAGTACTGCTCTCTATACAGCCCCTGTGCACTCTGTATACTCAGTACTGCTGTATACAGCTCCATATACAGCCCCTGTGCACTCTATATATTCAGTACTGCTCTATAAAGCTCCATATACAGCCCCTGCACACTCTGTATACTCAGGACTGCTCTATACAGCTCCGTATAAAGCCCCTGTATACTCAGTACTGCTCTATACAGCTCCATATGCAGCCCATGTACACTCTGTATACTCAGTACTGCTCTATACAGCCCCCGTGCACTCTGTATACTCAGGACTGCTCTATACAGCTCCATATACAGCCCCTGTACACTCTGTATACTCAGTACTGCTCTATATACAGAGCCTGTGCACTCTGTATACTCAGTACTGCTCTATACAGCTCCATATACAGCCCCTGTACACTCTGTACTGCTCTATATACAGCCCCTGTACACTCTGTATACTCAGTACTGTTCTATACAGCTCCATATACAGCCCCTGTACACTCTGTATACTCAGTACTGCTCTATATACAGCCCCTGTACACTCTGTATACTCAGTACTGCTCTATACAGCTCCATATACAGCCCCTGTACACTATGTATACTCATTACTGCTCTATACAGCTCCATATACAGCCCCTGTACACTATGTATACTCAGTACTGCTCTATACAGCTCCATATACAACCCCTGTACACTCTATATACTCAGTACTGCTCTATACAGCTCCATATACAGCCCCTGCGCACTCTGTATACTCAGGACTGCTCTATACAGCTCTATATACAGCCCCTGCACACTATGTATACTCAGGACTGCTCTATACAGCTCCATATACAGCCCCTGTGCACTCTGTATACTCAGTACAGCTCCATATACAGCCCCTGTACACTCTGCATACTCAGGACTGCTCTATACAGCTCCATATACAGCCCCTGTACACTATGTATACTCAGTACTGCTCTATACAGCTCCATATACAGCACCTGTACACTCTGTACTGCTCTATACAGCTCCATATACAGCCCCTATATACTATGTATACTCAGTACTGCTCTATACAGCTCCATATACAGCCCCTGTACACTATGTATACTCAGTACTGCTCTATACAGCTCCATATACAGCACCTATGCACTCTGTACTGCTCTATACAGCTCCATATACAGCCCCTGTGCACTCTGCATACTCAATACTGCTCTATATACAGCCCCTGTACACTCTGTATACTCAGTACTGCTCGATATACAGCCCCTGTACACTATGTATACTCAGTACTACTCTATATACAGCCCCTGTGCACTCTATATACTCAGAACTGCTCTATACAGCTCCATATACAGCCCCTGTACACTCTGTATACTCAGTACTGCTCTATACAGCTCCATATACAGCCCCTGTACACTATGTATACTCAGTACTGCTCTATATACAGCCCCTGTGCACTCTATATACTCAGTACTGCTCTATACAGCTCCATATACAGCAGCTGTACACTCTGTATACTCAGTACTGCTCTATACAGCTCCATATACAGCCCATGTACACTCAGTACTGCTCTATACAGCCCCTGTACACTCAGTACTGCTCTATACAGCTCCATATACAGCAGCTGTACACTCTGTATACTCTGTACTGCTCTATACAGCTCCGTATACAGCCCCTGTACACTCAGTACTGCTCTATACAGCTCCATATACAGCCCCTGTACACTATGTATACTCAGTACTGCTCTATATACAGCCCCTGTTCACTAGATATACAAAACAATAACAAAAACTCTGATTCCTGTGTACACACTATACACATGTTACACACGTGTTACCGTCAGATGTGTGCTCTTCATTTGTCATAACCATCGTCTGAATAGATGATGACTCTGCTCACTGCATAGAGATCTATGGACACTGCCGGTCCTGGGTGCAGACACTGCAGAACTGGAACAACATTGTTCCATCATAGAACAAGATTTTTTACTTCAGTTTAACATTCAAATGAAATGATACGATGAGCTTTGGAACGATACTCGTTCATTGTTGGAGTGTAGACACTAATGTGTTCAGCCCAATATGTGATTGGCCTGATAATCGGCTAAAAACCCTGTAGTGAGTGCCCAGCCCAATACAATTATGTCAGAATGGGGTGACCTAGGATATTGGGGGGCATAGAGAAATGTTTTTCTGTACCCCTGTAGAGACTAGTGTGGGGATTGGGGAGAACGAAATATATAATTAGTGATAAGTAGGAACCCTGCTGTAGTCTAACTGATATTATCTGGATGATGTCAACATTATCTGGTTTCTGTTTAGGGAGGTGTTATATATTTTTGTAGCAAGGACAGAGGTTGGGGACATTCCCTCAATGGCTAATGTATGCGGAGAGTCCCAGCTGCCTCCGTCACTCCGGGGTGTCCTTGTAGAAGTGGGAAGACCTCCAAAGCAGGACCAGACTTAGTACCCAGCTAAGTACAGGGGAGGTTGACTATCCTCATGTGGAAGCTGATAAAGACTTTATTAAGTGTTTATAGAGAGCTAAATCTTGCACTTGCCATTGCCCAAACCAAGGGTCCTGGACGTAATATTATCATCGCCTGTTATAAGATCACTCACTCGTCTCATCCACATACTTAATCCTTGTACTTCTATATATTGCAGGAGAGTAATACACATTCCAGGAACACATGGGCCAATGAGGACCACAGATTGGCACCAGTACCCTGCATTGTTGGGTCATAATCCTAAACAACTGACCGGGGGCCGTTGCAGAACGCCAAGGTTAGAACAAGCAAAAGAAAAGTGGCCTCAGGTCGAAAGACCCAAATGTTGCTGTAACTTATTTTATCTGATACTCTCCAAGTGATCCTGGGTAATGCTGATAATTCTAGTATCACTCTTCTCTCATATTCTGACTTTTATATAACAGCGGTGATGTCATATGTATCTAGTAATAACAGATGACATCACTCACCTCTTATTACAGAACTATAATTACCACAGTATAATCATGCTGAGCACCAGGCAGACACATGGTGCTACAGTATACCAGACACAAGGCACACTCACACTTGTAGTGTGCTGGCGCCCTCTGGAGGGGCTCCGAGGAATACACATCATACGAGGAAGCTGCAGACTCTGAGCAGAGTAACTTAGTAACTTGTGTATTTAGCTAAACATTTAATACCAAACGAGGGAAACTCCTCAGAAAGACATTCCACGTAGGTAGCAAATAATGATTTATATTGCAGACCGGAAACAGCCATGGGCAGAGCTGTGTATACTAATATAATATACTGTACTACACTATTGTGCGCCTCCTCTTCCATCTTTTTATATATATATATATATATATATATATATATATATCTAAAACATCAAAAAAGAAGGGGCGCTTCCATGGTGTGTTATCCAAGTTAAAAGTTTTATTCCAAACAATAAAATTGCACGTACCAAATGGTAAAAATATTCAGGCATAGATAATATAACAGCTCGATTCTGATATCCACATACGAACGGCTCTATCTGAAGCAGCTCGAAATCAGAGAGTCCTCACGATCACCTCTACGCGTTTCATCACTCAGGACTTCATCACGCCTCCTGATGAAGTCCTGAGTGATGAAACGCGTAGAGGTGATCGTACCATTTGGTACGTGCAATTTTATTGTTTGGAATAAAACTTTTAACTTGGATAACACACCATGGAAGCGCCCCTTCTTTTTTGATGTTTTAGGAGTGTTGGTTATTCCCCCGTGGAGATCGGGAGATAGAAGGGAAGGACGCGCAGATTTCATCCTGCTGGTGTTTTGAAATACAGTGAAACAAAGACTGTTCACGGCAAAGCATGCTGAGATTATTATCCATATTATTGGACTTGTGCGCACCGATTGTTGGTATTGATATATATATATATATATATATATATATATGTATACATATACATACATACATACATACATACATACACACACATACATACATACACACACTATACCTTAGCTATACATAGAGAAATAGTTTATAGCCAGCGACACAGAACATGGGACGGACGTTCCCAGCATCCAGCAAGGGTGAAATGACACCAAGTAAAAAGCTCTGTTCTGACAACAATTAAGGTGCCTACAATATGTGACAGACATTTTAGCTGCTGCTCCCCGGTGATGGGGTATTATTAGGGAACAAGCCTGGCCAAACAAGGATGTCTTAATGAGCGGTTTTCTCACAAGAAGGACCTAAATAAAGATTCCTGCAGTGAGTGATTTACAGACCAGCGATTCTCCCAGAACAGTGTCTCCTTTCACACTGAAATAATTCCCCTCATAAATCAGCCCACGCCTGCTCCACAGGGCCCTGAGAAAAGCCCTCCGTCAATAGCCCCCTTTATCTCCGCACCCTAAAACTGTATGGCTGCCAGTCACCTCTATTCACCAAGTCCTGGAACAATAGCTCCTGAATTTCTGGTGACAAAACGAGAGATCCTGGGCCCTCACATGATGTCCTCGTTCTTCTACACTTCACCTCAAATAATCCAGGTAACTGGGTCCGCCATTGTTTGTCAGAAAAGCCTCAATTCAAGCGGGAAGATTATCCAAAAAGCGTGTTGTTGATATCTGGTGTCACACCACAATACAAGGTACGATAGACAAAGAAAGACCTCATGGAGAGGACAGTTTTACCCAATTTTTTCCATCCGGACAAACTAGCGGTCATGACTGCACTCTTGATCTCCTACACTCTACATCCCTCCCCGTGTGAACAACAGACAGACGCCGATAACAGCTGGGATCAGTGATCCCGCTGCCTGCAGCATCCTCAGAGCAGATTCTTCCCATCACGATATATATGGAAACTGTTTAAACAAATTTTCCTCTGGTCTGAACGTTATTCCCTGATCAGTGTGATTTACATTCCAACAGTGGAAACATTGCTCCCAAGTGTCTTATATCTGGAGGGTCCCGTCCTGTAATAATGGCACGCACAACGCAACCAAGAATGACATTCCTACGTTCATGTACCAGCATCCAGAAAGAAGCTCCATCAGTGCTAGAGGTGGCTTAGTGATTAGCACTTCTGCCTCACAATGCTGGGGTTATGAGATCAATTCTCGACCATGGCCTTATCTGTTAGAAGTATGTATGTTCTCCCCGTGTTTGCGTGGGTTTCCTCCGGGTGCTACAGTTTTTTCCCACACTCCAAAAATAAACTGGTAGGTTAATTGGCTGCTAAGAAATTGACCCTAGTCTCTGTATATGTATATTAGGGAATTTAGACTGTAAGCTCCAATGGGGCAGGGACTGATGTGAATGAGTTCTCTGTTCAGCGCTGCGGAATTAGTGGCGCTATATAAATAAATGATGATGATTACGGGGGTTTGTATTAGGAATAAAAGAAAATAACAAATAAACTGACAAACACAATAACGAACAAAATCTCATGTAAGGAGCTGGAAACAAGAAATTATCATTTTACAGATTTTTTTTAACTATGAATGACGACTTGTGTAATATTATAATAATGTCCGCGCAGACACCAGAGATGTTCTCAGTATCCCCTCATGTATATCACACATGAGCATGTTTTCATGATTTCACTTTTAGAGTTTGCAGGACCATTATTACGGCAACACGAGCTGTCGGGAGACTGGAGGAAATATCTGAGGAACATCCTGGGATTTAGTCCTTGTATTCCTTCTATGTCACTATACCCCGCAGCGGCTCTTTCTGATGGAAACACTGTGTCGCAGGATACGCAGTTGTGGACATAGATATAGCTGGTTACTGCTCCAGAGTGTAGACTCTGGCAGATTTGGATTAGTACTCACAGGACACCTGGAGATTTTCTCTTATGGTCCAAGTGGTACTCCCCCTATGCAGGGGGAGTACCAGCGTTCACCACTGGGGGCAGTCACACACGGCTGCACTAGTGTCACAACCTCAATTATATACACATTAAATGCCAAAAATCAGCAACACAATAGTGTAGTGTTGTATACTGAAAGAAACTCTCAGTGATTACATGTTTACATTAAATAGCAATTAATTTAGTTTATCTGTTTAATGTTGGCACTACCAGGGGGACAGAGGGCAGTGTCCACCTGGCTGAGATACCAGCAGGATTTGGGCATTAGCTCAGCTGAAGCACCTGACATTAATAACACCTGATTAATACATTTTCTCAGTTTTTTTGGATCAATTTGTAGAAGTTTCAGTCACTTTTGAATTCCCATTGCCAACATTAAACAGAGAAGCTGGTTGAAACAATTTCTACTGTAAACATATTCATCCCTGGGAGCTTGTATAATACTACACTATTGTGCTCTTTCCCTCTCTATTCTGCACAAATATATGGCCAGAACTTACTATGAGGTGGAGCAATAAAACTACCAATGTATTTGGTCAGTACAGTACAGGGTGCAGCAGCTGATCTGTCAATCACTCAGTCATCATCAGAACTGTCCGTCATTCACAAGGGGAGCTGTCCGTCATTCACAAGGGGAGCTGTCCGTCATTCACAAGGGGAGCCGCCCGTCATTCAGAAGGAGAGCTGTCCGTCATTCAGAAGGAGAGCTGTCCCGTCATTCAGAAGGAGAGCTGTCCCGTCATTCAGAAGGAGAGCTGTCCTGTCATTCAGGAGAGCTGTCCGTCATTCACGAGAGCTGTCATTCAGGGGAGCTGTCCGTCATTCGCAAGGGGAGCTGTCCCGTCATTCACGAGAGCTGTCCGTCATTCACGAGAGCTGTCATTCAGGGGAGCTATCCGTCATTCACAAGGGGAGCCGTCCGTCATTCAGAAGGAGAGCTGTCCGTCATTCACAAGGGGAGCTGTCCGTCATTCACAAGGGGAGCCGTCCGTCATTCACAAGGGGAGCCGTCCGTCATTCACAAGGGGAGCCGTCCGTCATTCACAAGGGGAGCCGTCCGTCATTCACAAGGGGAGCCGTCCGTCATTCACAAGGGGAGCCGTCCGTCATTCAGAAGGGGAGCCATCCGTCATTCAGAAGGAGAGCTGTCCGTCATTCACAAGGGCAGCTGTCCGTCATTCACAAGGGGAGCCGTCTGTCATTCAGAAGGAGAGCTGTCCGTCATTCACGAGAGCTGTCCGTCATTCACGAGAGCTGTCATTCAGGGGAGCTGTCCGTCATTCACAAGGGGAGCCGTCCGTCATTCACAAGGGGAGCCGTCCGTCATTCAGAAGGAGAGCTGTCCCGTCATTCAGAAGGAGAGCTGTCCTGTCATTCACGAGAGCTGTCCGTCATTCACGAGAGCTGTCATTCAGGGGAGCTATCCGTCATTCACAAGGGGAGCTGTCCGTCATTCAGAAGGAGAGCTGTCCGTCATTCACAAGGGGAGCCGTCCGTCATTCACAAGGGGAGCCGTCCGTCATTCAGAAGGAGAGCTGTCCGTCATTCACAAGGGGAGCTGTCCGTCATTCACAAGGGGAGCTGTACGTCATTCACAAGGGGAGCTGTCCGTCACTCAGGGGAGCTGTCCGTCATTCACAAGGGGAGCCGTCCGTCATTCACAAGGGGAGCCGTCTGTCATTCAGAAGGAGAGCTGTCCCGTCATTCACGAGAGCTGTCCGTCATTCACGAGAGCTGTCATTCAGGGGAGCTGTCCGTCATTCACAAGGGGAGCTGTCCGTCATTCAGAAGGAGAGCTGTCCCTCAGGGGAGCTGTCCGTCATTCACAAGGGGAGCCGTCCGTCATTCAGAAGGAGAGCTGTCCGTCATTCACAAGGGGAGCTGTCCGTCATTCAGAAGGGGAGCTGTCCGTCATTCACAGGGGAGCTGTCCGTCATTCAGAAGGGGAGCTGTCCGTCACTCAGGAGAGCTGTCCGTCATTCACAAGGGGAGCTGTCCGTCATTCAGAAGGGGAGCTGTCCGTCACTCAGGAGAGCTGTCCGTCATTTACAAGGGGAGCTGTCAGTCATTCACAGGGGAGCTGTCCGTCATTCAGAAGGGGAGCTGTCCGTCACTCAGGGGAGCTGTCCGTCATTCACAAGGGGAGCTATCCCGTCATTCAGAAGCAGAGCTGTCCCATCATTCACAAGGGGAGCTGTCCCGTCATTCACAAGGGGAGCTGTCCCATCATTCACAAGGGGAGCTGTCCCGTCATTCACAAGGGGAGCTGTCCGTCATTCACAGGGGAGCTGTCCGTCATTCACAAGGAGAGCTGTCCCGCCATTCACAAGGGGAACTGTCCCGTCATTCAGAAGGAGAGCTGTCCCGTCATTCACAAGGGGAGCTGTCCGTCATTCACATGGGGAGCTGTCAGTCATTCACAAGGAGAGCTGTCCCGTCATTCACAAGGGGAGCTGTCCGTCATTCACAAGGGGAGCTGTCCCGTCATTCACAAGGGGAGCTGTCCCGTCATTCACAAGGAGAGCTGTCCGTCATTCACAAGGGGAGCTGTCCATCATTCACAAGGGGAGCTGTCCGTCACTCAGGGGAGCTGTCCGTCACTCAGGGGAGCTTTCCGTCATTCACAAGGGGAGCTGTCCGTCATTCAGAAGGAGAGCTGTCCCGTCATTCACAAGGGGAGCTGTCCGTCATTCACAAGGGGAGCCGTCCGTCATTCACAAGGGGAGCCGTCTGTCATTCAGAAGGAGAGCTGTCCCGTCATTCACGAGAGCTGTCCGTCATTCACGAGAGCTGTCATTCAGGGGAGCTGTCCGTCATTCACAAGGGGAGCTGTCCGTCATTCAGAAGGAGAGCTGTCCCTCAGGGGAGCTGTCCGTCATTCACAAGGGGAGTTGTCCGTCATTCAGAAGGAGAGCTGTCCGTCATTCACAAGGGGAGCTGTCCGTCATTCAGAAGGGGAGCTGTCCGTCATTCACAGGGGAGCTGTCCGTCATTCACAGGGGAGCTGTCCGTCATTCAGAAGGGGAGCTGTCCGTCACTCAGGAGAGCTGTCCGTCATTCACAAGGGGAGCTGTCCGTCATTCAGAAGGGGAGCTGTCCGTCACTCACAAGGGGAGCTGTCAGTCATTCACAGGGGAGCTGTCCGTCATTCAGAAGGGGAGCTGTCCGTCACTCAGGGGAGCTGTCCGTCATTCACAAGGGGAGCTGTCCCGTCATTCAGAAGCAGAGCTGTCCCGTCATTCACAAGGGGAGCTGTCCCGTCATTCACAAGGGGAGCTGTCCGTCATTCACAGGGGAGCTGTCCGTCATTCACAAGGAGAGCTGTCCCGTCATTCACAAGGGGAGCTGTCCCGCCATTCACAAGGGGAGCTGTCCCGTCATTCAGAAGGAGAGCTGTCCCGTCATTCACAAGGGGAGCTGTCCATCATTCACATGGGGACATGTCCGTCATTCACAAGGAGAGCTGTCCCGTCATTCACAAGGGGAGCTGTCCGTCATTCACAAGGGGAGCTGTCCGTCATTCACAAGGGGAGCTGTCCGTCATTCACAAGGGGAGCTGTCCGTCATTCACAAGGGGAGCTGTCCCGTCATTTACAAGGGGAGCTGTCCGTCACTCAGGGGAGCTGTCCGTCATTCACAAGGAGAGCTGTCCCGTCATTCACAAGGAGAGCTGTCCGTCACTCAGGGGAGCTGTCCGTCATTCACAAGGAGAGCTGTCCCGTCATTCACAAGGAGAGCTGTCCCGTCATTCACAAGGGGAGCTGTCCGTCACTCAGGGGAGCTGTCCGTCATTCACAAGGAGAGCTGTCCATCATTCACGAGAGCTGTCATTCGGGGGAGCTGTCCGTCATTCACAAGGGGAGCTGTCCGTCATTCACAAGGGGAGCTGTCTGTCATTCACAAGGGGAGCTGTCATTCAGAAGGGGAGCTGTCCGTCACTCAGGGGAGCTGTCATTCAGAAGGGCAGCTGTCCGTCATTCAGAACCACAGCTGTCCGTCATTCACAAGAGGGGCTGTCCGTCATTCACAAGGGGAGCTGTCCGTCATTCACAAGGGGAGCCGTCCGTCATTCACAAGGGGAGCTGTCCGTCATTCACAAGGGGAGCCGTCCGTCATTCACAAGGGGAGCCGTCCGTCATTCAGAAGGGGAGCCGTCCGTTATTCAGAAGGAGAGCTGTCCGTCATTCACAAGGGGAGCTGTCCGTCATTCACAAGGGGAGCCGTCTGTCATTCAGAAGGAGAGCTGTCCCGTCATTCACGAGAGCTGTCCGTCATTCACGAGAGCTGTCATTCAGGGGAGCTGTCCGTCATTCACAAGGGGAGCCGTCCGTCATTCACAAGGGGAGCCGTCCGTCATTCAGAAGGAGAGCTGTCCCGTCATTCAGAAGGAGAGCTGTCCCGTCATTCAGAAGGAGAGCTGTCCTGTCATTCACGAGAGCTGTCCGTCATTCACGAGAGCTGTCATTCAGGGGAGCTGTCCGTCATTCACAAGGGGAGCTGTCCCGTCATTCACGAGAGCTGTCCGTCATTCACGAGAGCTGTCATTCAGGGGAGCTATCCGTCATTCACAAGGGGAGCCGTCCGTCATTCAGAAGGAGAGCTGTCCGTCATTCACAAGGGGAGCTGTCTGTCATTCACAAGGGGAGCTGTCATTCAGAAGGGGAGCTGTCCGTCACTCAGGGGAGCTGTCATTCAGAAGGGCAGCTGTCCGTCATTCAGAACCACAGCTGTCCGTCATTCACAAGAGGGGCTGTCCGTCATTCACAAGGGGAGCTGTCCGTCATTCACAAGGGGAGCCGTCCGTCATTCACAAGGGGAGCTGTCCGTCATTCACAAGGGGAGCCGTCCGTCATTCACAAGGGGAGCCGTCCGTCATTCAGAAGGGGAGCCGTCCGTTATTCAGAAGGAGAGCTGTCCGTCATTCACAAGGGGAGCTGTCCGTCATTCACAAGGGGAGCCGTCTGTCATTCAGAAGGAGAGCTGTCCCGTCATTCACGAGAGCTGTCCGTCATTCACGAGAGCTGTCATTCAGGGGAGCTGTCCGTCATTCACAAGGGGAGCCGTCCGTCATTCACAAGGGGAGCCGTCCGTCATTCAGAAGGAGAGCTGTCCCGTCATTCAGAAGGAGAGCTGTCCCGTCATTCAGAAGGAGAGCTGTCCTGTCATTCACGAGAGCTGTCCGTCATTCACGAGAGCTGTCATTCAGGGGAGCTGTCCGTCATTCACAAGGGGAGCTGTCCCGTCATTCACGAGAGCTGTCCGTCATTCACGAGAGCTGTCATTCAGGGGAGCTATCCGTCATTCACAAGGGGAGCCGTCCGTCATTCAGAAGGAGAGCTGTCCGTCATTCACAAGGGGAGCCGTCCGTCATTCACAAGGGGAGCCGTCCGTCATTCAGAAGGAGAGCTGTCCGTCATTCACAAGGGGAGCTGTCCGTCATTCACAAGGGGAGCTGTACGTCATTCACAAGGGGAGCTGTCCGTCACTCAGGGGAGCTGTCCGTCATTCACAAGGGGAGCCGTCCGTCATTCAGAAGGAGAGCTGTCCGTCATTCACAAGGGGAGCTGTCCGTCATTCACAAGGGGAGCCGTCCGTCATTCACAAGGGGAGCCGTCTGTCATTCAGAAGGAGAGCTGTCCCGTCATTCACGAGAGCTGTCCGTCATTCACGAGAGCTGTCATTCAGGGGAGCTGTCCGTCATTCACAAGGGGAGCTGTCCGTCATTCAGAAGGAGAGCTGTCCCTCAGGGGAGCTGTCCGTCATTCACAAGGGGAGCCGTCCGTCATTCAGAAGGAGAGCTGTCCGTCATTCACAAGGGGAGCTGTCCGTCATTCAGAAGGGGAGCTGTCCGTCATTCACAGGGGAGCTGTCCGTCATTCACAGGGGAGCTGTCCGTCATTCAGAAGGGGAGCTGTCCGTCACTCAGGAGAGCTGTCCGTCATTCACAAGGGGAGCTGTCCGTCATTCAGAAGGGGAGCTGTCCGTCACTCACAAGGGGAGCTGTCAGTCATTCACAGGGGAGCTGTCCGTCATTCAGAAGGGGAGCTGTCCGTCACTCAGGGGAGCTGTCCGTCATTCACAAGGGGAGCTGTCCCGTCATTCAGAAGCAGAGCTGTCCCGTCATTCACAAGGGGAGCTGTCCCGTCATTCACAAGGGGAGCTGTCCGTCATTCACAGGGGAGCTGTCCGTCATTCACAAGGAGAGCTGTCCCGTCATTCACAAGGGGAGCTGTCCCGCCATTCACAAGGGGAGCTGTCCCGTCATTCAGAAGGAGAGCTGTCCCGTCATTCACAAGGGGAGCTGTCCATCATTCACATGGGGACATGTCCGTCATTCACAAGGAGAGCTGTCCCGTCATTCACAAGGGGAGCTGTCCGTCATTCACAAGGGGAGCTGTCCGTCATTCACAAGGGGAGCTGTCCGTCATTCACAAGGGGAGCTGTCCGTCATTCACAAGGGGAGCTGTCCCGTCATTTACAAGGGGAGCTGTCCGTCACTCAGGGGAGCTGTCCGTCATTCACAAGGAGAGCTGTCCCGTCATTCACAAGGAGAGCTGTCCGTCACTCAGGGGAGCTGTCCGTCATTCACAAGGAGAGCTGTCCCGTCATTCACAAGGAGAGCTGTCCCGTCATTCACAAGGGGAGCTGTCCGTCACTCAGGGGAGCTGTCCGTCATTCACAAGGAGAGCTGTCCATCATTCACGAGAGCTGTCATTCGGGGGAGCTGTCCGTCATTCACAAGGGGAGCTGTCCGTCATTCACAAGGGGAGCTGTCTGTCATTCACAAGGGGAGCTGTCATTCAGAAGGGGAGCTGTCCGTCACTCAGGGGAGCTGTCATTCAGAAGGGCAGCTGTCCGTCATTCAGAACCACAGCTGTCCGTCATTCACAAGAGGGGCTGTCCGTCATTCACAAGGGGAGCTGTCCGTCATTCACAAGGGGAGCCGTCCGTCATTCACAAGGGGAGCCGTCCGTCATTCACAAGGGGAGCCGTCCGTCATTCACAAGGGGAGCCGTCCGTCATTCAGAAGGGGAGCCGTCCGTTATTCAGAAGGAGAGCCGTCCGTCATTCACAAGGGGAGCTGTCCGTCATTCACAAGGGGAGCCGTCTGTCATTCAGAAGGAGAGCTGTCCCGTCATTCACGAGAGCTGTCCGTCATTCACGAGAGCTGTCATTCAGGGGAGCTGTCCGTCATTCACAAGGGGAGCCGTCCGTCATTCACAAGGGGAGCCGTCCGTCATTCAGAAGGAGAGCTGTCCCGTCATTCAGAAGGAGAGCTGTCCCGTCATTCAGAAGGAGAGCTGTCCTGTCATTCACGAGAGCTGTCCGTCATTCACGAGAGCTGTCATTCAGGGGAGCTGTCCGTCATTCACAAGGGGAGCTGTCCCGTCATTCACGAGAGCTGTCCGTCATTCACGAGAGCTGTCATTCAGGGGAGCTATCCGTCATTCACAAGGGGAGCCGTCCGTCATTCAGAAGGAGAGCTGTCCGTCATTCACAAGGGGAGCCGTCCGTCATTCACAAGGGGAGCCGTCCGTCATTCAAAAGGAGAGCTGTCCGTCATTCACAAGGGGAGCTGTCCGTCATTCACAAGGGGAGCTGTACGTCATTCACAAGGGGAGCTGTCCGTCACTCAGGGGAGCTGTCCGTCATTCACAAGGGGAGCCGTCCGTCATTCAGAAGGAGAGCTGTCCGTCATTCACAAGGGGAGCTGTCCGTCATTCACAAGGGGAGCCGTCCGTCATTCACAAGGGGAGCCGTCTGTCATTCAGAAGGAGAGCTGTCCCGTCATTCACGAGAGCTGTCCGTCATTCACGAGAGCTGTCATTCAGGGGAGCTGTCCGTCATTCACAAGGGGAGCTGTCCGTCATTCAGAAGGAGAGCTGTCCCTCAGGGGAGCTGTCCGTCATTCACAAGGGGAGCCGTCCGTCATTCAGAAGGAGAGCTGTCCGTCATTCACAAGGGGAGCTGTCCGTCATTCAGAAGGGGAGCTGTCCGTCATTCACAGGGGAGCTGTCCGTCATTCAGAAGGGGAGCTGTCCGTCACTCAGGAGAGCTGTCCGTCATTCACAAGGGGAGCTGTCCGTCATTCAGAAGGGGAGCTGTCCGTCACTCAGGAGAGCTGTCCGTCATTTACAAGGGGAGCTGTCAGTCATTCACAGGGGAGCTGTCCGTCATTCAGAAGGGGAGCTGTCCGTCACTCAGGGGAGCTGTCCGTCATTCACAAGGGGAGCTGTCCCGTCATTCAGAAGCAGAGCTGTCCCATCATTCACAAGGGGAGCTGTCCCGTCATTCACAAGGGGAGCTGTCCGTCATTCACAAGGAGAGCTGTCCCGCCATTCACAAGGGGAACTGTCCCGTCATTCAGAAGGAGAGCTGTCCCGTCATTCACAAGGGGAGCTGTCCGTCATTCACATGGGGAGCTGTCAGTCATTCACAAGGAGAGCTGTCCCGTCATTCACAAGGGGAGCTGTCCGTCATTCACAAGGGGAGCTGTCCCGTCATTCACAAGGGGAGCTGTCCCGTCATTCACAAGGAGAGCTGTCCGTCATTCACAAGGGGAGCTGTCCATCATTCACAAGGGGAGCTGTCCGTCACTCAGGGGAGCTGTCCGTCACTCAGGGGAGCTTTCCGTCATTCACAAGGGGAGCTGTCCGTCATTCAGAAGGAGAGCTGTCCCGTCATTCACAAGGGGAGCTGTCCGTCATTCACAAGGGGAGCCGTCCGTCATTCACAAGGGGAGCCGTCTGTCATTCAGAAGGAGAGCTGTCCCGTCATTCACGAGAGCTGTCCGTCATTCACGAGAGCTGTCATTCAGGGGAGCTGTCCGTCATTCACAAGGGGAGCTGTCCGTCATTCAGAAGGAGAGCTGTCCCTCAGGGGACAGCTCTCCTTCTGAATGCTGTCCCTCAGGGGAGCTGTCCGTTATTCACAAGGGGAGCCGTCCGTCATTCAGAAGGAGAGCTGTCCGTCATTCACAAGGGGAGCTGTCCGTCATTCAGAAGGGGAGCTGTCCGTCATTCACAGGGGAGCTGTCCGTCATTCACAAGGGGAGCTGTCCGTCATTCAGAAGGGGAGCTGTCCGTCACTCACAAGGGGAGCTGTCAGTCATTCACAGGGGAGCTGTCCGTCATTCAGAAGGGGAGCTGTCCGTCACTCAGGGGAGCTGTCCGTCATTCACAAGGGGAGCTGTCCCGTCATTCAGAAGCAGAGCTGTCCCGTCTTTCACAAGGGGAGCTGTCCTGTCATTCACAAGGGGAGCTGTCCGTCATTCACAGGGGAGCTGTCCGTCATTCACAAGGAGAGCTGTCCCGCCATTCACAAGGGGAGCTGTCCCGTCATTCAGAAGGAGAGCTGTCCCGTCATTCACAAGGGGAGCTGTCCATCATTCACATGGGGACATGTCCGTCATTCACAAGGAGAGCTGTCCCGTCATTCACAAGGGGAGCTGTCCGTCATTCACAAGGGGAGCTGTCCGTCATTCACAAGGGGAGCTGTCCGTCATTCACAAGGGGAGCTGTCCGTCATTCACAAGGAGAGCTGTCCCGTCATTCACAAGGGGAGCTGTCCGTCACTCAGGGGAGCTGTCCGTCATTCACAAGGAGAGCTGTCCCGTCATTCACAAGGGGAGCTGTCCGTCACTCAGGGGAGCTGTCCGTCATTCACAAGGAGAGCTGTCCCGTCATTCACAAGGGGAGCTGTCCGTCACTCAGGGGAGCTGTCCGTCATTCACAAGGAGAGCTGTCCGTCATTCACGAGAGCTGTCATTCAGGGGAGCTGTCCGTCATCATTCAGGGGAGCTGTCCGTCATTCACAAGGGGAGCTGTCCGTCATTCACAAGGGGAGCTGTCTGTCATTCACAAGGGGAGCTGTCATTCAGAAGGGGAGCTGTCCGTCACTCAGGGGATCTGTCATTCAGAAGGGGAGCTGTCCGTCATTCAGAACCACAGCTGTCCGTCATTCACAAGGGGAGCTGTCTGTCATTCAGAAACACAGCTGTCCGTCATTCACAAGGGGAGCTTTCCCTCATTCACAGGGGAGCTGTCCGTCATTCACAAGGGGAGCTGTCCGTCATTCACAAGGGGAGCTGTCCGTCATTCACAAGGGGAGCTGTCCCTCATTCACAAGGGGAGCTGTCCCTCATTCACAAGGGGAGCTGTCCGTCATTCAGGAGAGCTGTCATTCAGAAGGGGAGCTGTCATTCAGAAGGGGAGCTGTCCGTCATTCAGAAGCACAGCTATCCGTCACTCAGGGTAGCGGTCCGTCATTCACAAGGGGAGCTGTCCGTCATTCAGGAGAGCTGTCATTCAGAAGGGGAGCTGTCCGTCATTCACAAGGGGAGCTGTCCGTCATTCACAAGGGGAGCTGTCCCTCATTCACAAGGGGAGCTGTCCGTCATTCAGGACAGCTGTCATTCAGAAGGGGAGCTGTCATTCAGAAGGGGAGCTGTCCGTCATTCAGGAGAGCTGTCATTTAGAAGGGGAGCTGTCATTCAGAAGGGGAGCTGTCCGTCATTCAGAAGGGGAGCTGTCCGTCACTCACAAGGGGAGCTGTCAGTCATTCACAGGGGAGCTGTCCGTCATTCAGAAGGGGAGCTGTCCGTCACTCAGGGGAGCTGTCCGTCATTCACAAGGGGAGCTGTCCCGTCATTCAGAAGCAGAGCTGTCCCGTCTTTCACAAGGGGAGCTGTCCGTCATTCACAGGGGAGCTGTCCGTCATTCACAAGGAGAGCTGTCCCGTCATTCACAAGGGGAGCTGTCCCGCCATTCACAAGGGGAGCTGTCCCGTCATTCAGAAGGAGAGCTGTCCCATCATTCACAAGGGGAGCTGTCCATCATTCACATGGGGACATGTCCGTCATTCACAAGGAGAGCTGTCCCGTCATTCACAAGGGGAGCTGTCCGTCATTCACAAGGGGAGCTGTCCGTCATTCACAAGGGGAGCTGTCCGTCATTCACAAGGGGAGCTGTCCGTCATTCACAAGGAGAGCTGTCCCGTCATTCACAAGGGGAGCTGTCCGTCACTCAGGGGAGCTGTCCGTCATTCACAAGGAGAGCTGTCCCGTCAGTCACAAGGGGAGCTGTCCGTCACTCAGGGGAGCTGTCCGTCATTCACAAGGAGAGCTGTCCCGTCATTCACAAGGAGAGCTGTCCCGTCATTCACAAGGGGAGCTGTCCGTCACTCAGGGGAGCTGTCCGTCATTCACAAGGAGAGCTGTCCGTCATTCACGAGAGCTGTCATTCAGGGGAGCTGTCCGTCATTCACAAGGGGAGCTGTCCGTCATTCACAAGGGGAGCTGTCTGTCATTCACAAGGGGAGCTGTCATTCAGAAGGGGAGCTGTCCGTCACTCAGGGGAGCTGTCATTCAGAAGGGGAGCTGTCCGTCATTCAGAACCACAGCTGTCCGTCATTCACAAGGGGAGCTGTCTGTCATTCAGAAACACAGCTGTCCGTCATTCACAAGAGGGGCTGTCCGTCATTCACAAGGGGAGCTTTCCCTCATTCACAGGGGAGCTGTCCATCATTCAGAAGGGGAGCTGTCCGTCATTCACAAGGGGAGCTGTCCGTCATTCACAAGGGGAGCTGTCCCTCATTCACAAGGGGAGCTGTCCCTCATTCACAAGGGGAGCTGTCCGTCATTCAGGAGAGCTGTCATTCAGAAGGGGAGCTGTCATTCAGAAGGGGAGCTGTCCGTCATTCAGAAGCACAGCTATCCGTCACTCAGGGTAGCGGTCCGTCATTCACAAGGGGAGCTGTCCGTCATTCAGGAGAGCTGTCATTCAGAAGGGGAGCTGTCCGTCATTCACAAGGGGAGCTGTCCGTCATTCACAAGGGGAGCTGTCCCTCATTCACAAGGGGAGCTGTCCCTCATTCACAAGGGGAGCTGTCCGTCATTCAGGAGAGCTGTCATTCAGAAGGGGAGCTGTCATTCAGAAGGGGAGCTGTCCGTCATTCAGAAGCACAGCTATCCGTCACTCAGGGTAGCGGTCCGTCATTCACAAGGGGAGCTGTCCGTCATTCAGGACAGCTGTCATTCAGAAGGGGAGCTGTCATTCAGAAGGGGAGCTGTCCGTCATTCAGGAGAGCTGTCATTCAGAAGGAGAGCTGTCATTCAGAAGGGGAGCTGTCCGTCATTCAGAAGCACAGCTGTCCGTCACTCAGGGGAGCGGTCTGTCATTCACAAGGGGAGCTGTGCGTCATTCAGGAGAGCTGTCATTCAGAAGGGGAGCTGTCATTCAGAAGGGGAGCTGTCCGTCATTCAGAAGCACAGCTGTTTGTCATTCAGAAGCACAGCTGTCTGTCACTCAGGGGAGCTGTCCGTCATTCACAAGGGGAGCTGTCCGTCATTCAGAAGGAGAGTTGTCAGCTCTTCAGTCATCTAAGCAATAAAAAAGTAATTGACTGGTCTGCACATCAAGAGCTTCTGCAGTAGCTGAGTTATTTCTTTCATTAATTCCAATTACCATGTGTGAGTAGCACAGGATCTGTGTATAGTGTATTTCTTGTTTAGTCATTAGCTGGCACAGTGTACAGTTCTCCCACTTCAGAGAGAAGAAGCCCCAGGTACTGACCTTTATGTGTAGAAAGCATGATGACCCTTCTCTATGCACCAGTCTCACCACTTCCACAATGCACCAGGAGGAGCTATGCGCTGAGACACGTGGCCTCCTCCTGAGAAGCTAAAACCTACACCCACATCTGCCTGGGAAACTGTACTTCTCCCCCATCCCTGCTACAGGTGACTGTGCAGATCATCCACCCATAAACTATAATAATAAACCTACTGCTTACTGTCTATGCGGAACAAAGTAAATCAATACAAGTAAAGAAATATTTATTCCACAATACTGCCCACAGGAAGACCCTATTAATCCAGCAAATAACAACAATGTAGAAATCAATCTGCTACTGTTATTCTCTGTTTAACTGGTGCTTAGCAATACTTGGTGGGGTCACAATACCTCCAGTCAGTCAGGGGTTAACATCTCCATGTGAAGTTTCCACATTAACCAGCAGTGATAATGTGTAATTACCACACTGACCAGATTTCAAGAGCAAAACAAAACCAAAAGCTTCACTGGCAGCTGCGGTTATTGACATTTGCACTTTTTTAGGTAATAAGCCACTGTAGGTCCGCACATCTGCTGTCTGTCTACATTCTATCATTGTATGTCGGGAACAGTGCGAGAAAGCAGAGATTTCTCCTCCTACACTATAATGGGGGGCTCTATATGGGGCCCTCACACATCACACAGACCCCAAAAACTGACAGAGGTGGACTCAAGGGGCTTAAAGGGAAGACCTCTTGTAACAACCAGTGAGGGGAGACTCCCTGCACACTTTCCACCTGCCCTATATTAGGGATGCCCCTGGTAATGTCACACTACGCCCTCTATAGTATAACCCTGGTATTGTCAGCCCGGGTCCTACGGCTCTGTATAGGGGAGGTTGGGACCCTGGACAATTTAGCATGGTCAACAAAGTGGTGATGAAAATCTGCTCTTACAATGTCATGATAATGGGAATAAGGCTGCAAGCTCATACGACACAATTATATGTGTGATAACTTCTGACGTTGTGTAATTCACAGTCCTTCTATGTTTATGGTAGTTTATTTCTCACCGTACAGGACTCACAATGTTCCATCACTGCAGACACACAAACACTCACACTCAGCACTCTCTCCCATACACACAATCCGGCCCCAGTCACTCACGCTCAGCACTCTCTCCCATACACACAGTCAGCCGCAGTCACTCACACTCAGCCCTCTCTCCCATACACACAGTCAGCCGCAGTCACTCACACTCAGCACTCTCTCCCATACACACAGTCAGCCGCAGTCACTCACACTCAGCACTCTCTCCCATACACACAGTCAGCCGCAGTCACTTACACTCAGCCCTCTCTCCCATACACACAGTCAGCCGCAGTCACTCACGCTCAGCACTCTCTCCCATACACACAGTCAGCCGCAGTCACTCACACTCAGCACTCTCTCCCAAACACACAGTCCGGCCCCAGTCACTCACGCTCAGCACTCTCTCCCATAAAAACAGTGAGCCGCAGTCACTTACACTCAGCCCTCTCTTCCATACACACAGTCCGGCCCCAGTCACTCACGCTCAGCACTCTCTCCCATACACACAGTCAGCTGCAGTCACTCACACTCAGCACTCTCTCCCATACACAGTCAGCCGCAGTTACTCACACTCAGCACTCTCTCCCATACACACAGTCAGCCGCAGTCACTCACACTCAGCACTCTCTCTCATACACACAGTCCGGTCCCAGTCACTCACGCTCAGCACTCTCTCCCATACACACAGTCAGCCACAGTCACTCACACTCAGCCCTCTCTCCCATACACACAGTCAGCCGCAGTCAATCACACTCAGCACTCTCTCCCATACACACAGTCTGGCCCCAGTCACTCACGCTCAGCACTCTCTCCCATACACACAGTCAGCTGCAGTCACTCACACTCAGCACTCTCTCCCATACACACAGTCCGGCCCCAGTCACTCACGCTCAGCACTCTCTCCCATACACACAGTCAGCTGCAGTCACTCACACTCAGCCCTCTCTCCCATACACACAGTCAGCCGCAGTCACTCACACTCAGCACTCTCTCCCATACACACAGTCAGCCGCAGTCACTCACACTCAGCACTCTCTCCCATACACACAGTCAGCCGCAGTCACTCACGCTCAGCACTCTCTCCCATACACACAGTCAGCCGCAGTCACTCACACTCAGCACTCTCTCCCAAACACACAGTCCGGCCCCAGTCACTCACGCTCAGCACTCTCTCCCATAAAAACAGTGAGCCGCAGTCACTCACACTCAGCCCTCTCTTCCATACACACAGTCCGGCCCCAGTCACTCACGCTCAGTACTCTCTCCCATACACACAGTCAGCTGCAGTCACTCACACTCAGCACTCTCTCCCATACACAGTCCGGTCCCAGTCACTCACGCTCAGCACTCTCTCCCATACACACAGTCAGCCACAGTCACTCACACTCAGCCCTCTCTCCCATACACACAGTCAGCCGCAGTCACTCACACTCAGCACTCTCTCCCATACACACAGTCCGGCCCCAGTCACTCACGCTCAGCACTCTCTCCCATACACACAGTCAGCTGCAGTCACTCACACTCAGCCCTCTCTCCCATACACACAGTCAGCCGCAGTCACTCACACTCAGCACTCTCTCCCATACACACAGTCCGGCCCCAGTCACTCACGCTCAGCACTCTCTCCCATACACACAGTCAGCTGCAGTCACTCACACTCAGCCCTCTCTCCCATACACACAGTCAGCCGCAGTCTCTGTAGCAGTCCATGCTCTCTGCTGATGTTAATCATTTGCAGATTTCAGCTACTGGAATGAAAGGAGCTGGGATGTCAGCCAGTGACCCCACTGATTATCTCCTTGTATATGACCCATGGCGGTATTGGCTGGACCACTTTATTCTTGCACCCCAGGACATCAGGACCTCCCTATTCGTGTTGTCGGACCATCATTACTTCCTGTGTTTGCAATTGTGGGATTTAACTCTGGCAGCGGCAGAGAAACACAGAGCCAGTTCCATCCTGTCCTGCCAGCCACCCGTCTCATCTGTATTCAGGGTAAATCCCAGGACTACTGGAACAGTCACCCTGCCAAAAGGGTGTGACAGTCTGGCCCACACCGATCTCTGACACATCCTATGCATGCTATATAACAGGCGGCCTATTATAGACACCATAAAGCAGATGCACCCTATAGGCGCCATAGAACAGGTGGACTATTATAGATGCCATAGAGCAGATGCATCCTATATGCGCAATAGAACAGGTGGATCCTATAGACTCAATAGAACAGGTGGATCCTATAGACTCTATACAACAGGTGGATCCTATAGACTCTATACAACAGGTGGATCCTATAGACTCTATACAACAGGCGGATCCTATAGACGCCATAGAACAGACGGCCTCCTATAAACGCCATAGAACAGACAGCCTCCTATAGACTCCATAGAACCATAGGCCTCCTATAGACTCCATAGAACAGACGGCCTCCTATAGACGCCATAGAACAGACGGCCTCCTATAAACGCCATAGAACAGACAGCCTCCTATAGACTCCATAGAACAGACGGTCTCCTATAGACGCCATTGAACAGACGGCCTCCTATAGACTCCATAGAACAGACGGCCTCCTATAGACTCCATAGAACCATAGGCCTCCTATAGACTACATAGAACAGTCGGCCTCCTATAGATACTATGAAACAGACCGTCCCAGTTTCACCCAATCATATTACACCTCAACACATGTTTAAATTAAAAGATTGTTCTTATATTGTAAAATCGATCTATATTCAGTCACATTTGATAATTATACACAGAGACGTGTCGGCCTCCGTGGCTCCGTAGTGCCCTGTATGGAGGTGAAGCTCTGGGCCCTTACACTGTACTGTGATATATTACACAGAACGATGTGGTAATGTGAGGCAGATCTTATCGATGCCGCCATCCAAATCTGACACATGGAAGTGAGTTACTGGAAATTAATATAAAAGACAAAGTAAGAACTAAATGTGCGCACTCATGGCACAATAAAACACATGTCCACGCTGGGTATGTGACATAAAGCAGTGGCTCAGCTTCTGTCCCTGCTCCCCCAGTACTGCAGTCACACACAGGGCACTGACATCAGTAATAATACCCTCTGCAGCTTACACACAGGAAGTGAGGAGAGCAGAACAATCCCCCTTCCCCCAATACACAAAGTCTTAGTAAAATATGTTAATTTCTGCCAAGTTCCTGGAAGTTGTGTGAGGATATTACATTGGTGACCTCAGCACATATCACAGAACCTGCAGCTATTTCCCAGAGTGACATCATACAGGGCTGCAGGGGGAGGACTACAAGTACCAGCAGGCTGTCCTACCTTTCAGTGAGTTGATCTCCTGCTGGATAGACCTTGAGGTGTCCATGGTCTGGGGTCCTGATTCAGAGACTGAGAGTCCCGATGTTCCCAGCATCAGAGTCTCCCTTCCTCCTGCCCAATGCAGATGTAAGAGCCAATCCTGGCTGTGGGAGGGGGCTGTGCACACAATGCGGCACCACGAGGAGGGGGCTTCTCATTAACCCATGCAGGGTGGGCTGACTGTCAGTCCTTGCAGTGTCACTGTGAGCCAAGACGCAAGTACTCTGAAATCCTGGCCTGTTGTAGGTTCCCTGAGATCCCAGGACATGGAGGAGTTACTGCACTGGGGACAATGAGATGGTCCCATAAACATACCATTTATACAGAATACCTTATTAGTATAATCCTGTATTAATATAGCACCAACATGTTCCACAGCGCTGTACAATATATATTTACCCACAAGAACGTGATTCATAGGTGGGTGTTACTGGCACTGCGGGTACTTTGCAGATTAAGATTAGATGGTTCTGGGGATCAGACACTGACAGGAAATTCTGCTGCTGAGACCTGATTTATTAATTAATGGAAAGGACTGCAGTGAGAGAACGGGCCAAGAGCGGTGTAAAACACATAATCACCGGTAAGACTCGCTGCATCTCAAGGCTATAACTCTAAAGTGTAAGCTCTGTGGCAAAGGCTGTACCTCATTATATAAATGTGTATGGTGTAAAAGTGTTCTATATAATATTTATTTTCCTTTCTACCAATCGGACGGCCACATTTTCTATTTCCTCATCCGACCCCTGGAACAAATGTTGCTGATGTCACATATAGAATCTACTGACGACACGCAGCGTATTCAGAAATGTCATCGCCTAATGTCCCTGGAAGTGACTGTCGCGAACAAGACGGATTTGCACATTTGTGTGACTGCGCCTCGCTTAGCGCTTGTTCTTCCATTTTATGTACTGTCGTTTTAGACAACTTGGTCAATTATGTTCTCTCTACCTCACAACACGCTAGAAATCCCATAGATTGTAAGCTTGTGAGCAGGGCCCTCTTACCTCTCTGTATGTATTACCCAGTATTGTTTTATGAATGTTTGTTCCCAATTGTAAAGTGCTACAGAATCTGCCGGTGCTATATAAATAAATGATGATTATGAAATGTACCTTTTGCTTCTGTAACTCTGGTCCCTGATTACAGCAGGACTGAGCAGCTTATGAAAGACCTTGTTATAGAACGGTAATACTAAGGTGACAGCCAGAGCTTACTCTAAATGTTAAAATAAAGGTAAATCAACCCCTCCTATAAATATAATATAATAGCCCAGGTCCGCCCTCCTCTCCTGCTCCCGGCAGAAGCCGGCGCGGTGTTGTGCTGTCCGCATATTGGGGCGTCTCACTGATTTTCCAGGCGGGGTTACCCCAGTGTCTGTGAGCCTACGCTAGAGAGTATCCTCATACTCCCTCTGGGGACAACTCTCCAGCTCCTCTCCCAGATGGAGCAAAAAGCCAGAGTTGAAATTACCACATTAACGGTAATTACGTGCACGTAATAATATCGGTAATAGTGCGCAGGCCACGTTACTTTCGGCAGTAACACGGCCAATTGAATTCCCCCCTTAGTAACTGAGTGTATATGTTGTGATGTTTACGTCCGACACCCGCTGCAGCCCTGTCATAGAGCTTTAATGCACCCCCAAAGTATAATACCAGTTTATTTGTGTGCTGAGAGATCTGACAACCTTCAAAAAATATATATATATATATATATATATATATGTGTCAGAGGTTCAGAAACTTGTGAGAGCTGAAGGAATTGGGGAAGAGGCTGGAGCCGTGGGGAGGCATTTAGTTCTATACACACTCAACTTCCTGTGTACAGCACTACAGGAGATGTTGGCGCTATAGATCTGTAATAATGTGAATGACAATATAAGATCATATTACATCAACTTGTATTTGAGGTTTACTCGCCCTTATGATTTGTGCATGGGATGGGGTACATACATCCAACTGTACCAATTTCAGCAGGACAATCCTAATTTTAAGGCTCTGTCCAGGGACATGTTTAGGGGGGAAGGGAGATATCTAGTGGGCTAGTTAGTGTTGTCTGTGGGGGCGGTGGAGCCTGAGGATGGTGGAGGATATGTCAGTCTGTAGTCAGACACTATGTTATGTCTCAGTTTACTGATGAATCTGTCTCCACACTAGTAGACTCTGACATAATTCTGCTAAATCCCAGTTCCCCCAAACGTGTGAAACCCAATGTGTATCACTTATATATCACATTTCATTACACTAATTTCCTAATGCATCGGTGCCAGATGTGTATGAAGCATGTGAGGTCTGATGTAAATGTAGAAGTATCTGGAATACGCAAGTTAGAATAATCAAACAGCCCAACCCAGAGAGCTAACAATCTAATACTCTCTGTTATTACATGCTGCATTATATCACCCTGTGTCTTTCAAATGGGGATTAATGATCCCTTTCTCCCAATATCACATGTCCTATGTACTGAGGATACCAGAACTTGTTTTGTATAAGGAAGTATGAACGCTGATCGTATTAGGAGGAGGTAGGAGGTCTGTGTATTAGGAGGAGGTTAGAGGTCTGTGTATTAGGAGGAGGAGGTGAGAGGACTGTGTATTAGGAGGAGGAGGTGAGAGGACTGTGTATTAGGAGAAGGTGAGAGGACTGTGTATTAGGAGGAGGAGGTGAGAGGACTGTGTATTAGGAGGAGGTGAGAGGACTGTGTATTAGGAGGAGGTGAGAGGACTGTGTATTAGGAGAAGGTGAGAGGACTGTGTATTAGGAGGAGGTTAGAGGTCTGTGTATTAGGAGGAAGTGAGAGGTCTACGTATTAGGAGAAGACAAGGGGACAGTGTACTAGGAGGAGGAGAGGTGTCCTGTTGTCTTTATATTAGGATAGTGTGTATATACAGTATGTGAGTCCCTGGTACAATAAGTCAGGCTAGGCGTGGTCACATAATATCTGTGCTCAGCGGTCTGTATACCAGAGACTTCTCCTCTCTGTGCAGATTTGTAAATCTCTATCCGTGCAGAATGAGCCCATCCCCCTCCTTTTCATCCCTTGTGAATTGCACAGTGTGTCCACAGCCCCATGTTTCCCAGCTCATTGTCACCTCTGTCAAGTGTTTATCCTTCCTCACCATGCAGGGAACAGACCACACAGCGGCAGGTAGGTTGCCCTGTGCCCCCCACAGGTAGGTTACTCTGTGTCTTCCCTGCAGGTAGGTTACCCTGTGTCTCCCCCGCAGGTAGGTTACCTTGTGTCGCCCCCCCATCAGGTAGGTTACCTTGTGTCGCCTCCCATCAGGTAGGTTACCCAGTGTGTTCCCCGAAGGTAGGTTGCCCTGTGCCCCCCAACAGGTAGGTTACTCTGTGTCTTCCCTGCAGGTAGGTTACCCTGTGTCTCCCCCGCAGGTAGGTTACCTTGTGTCGCCCCCCCATCAGGTAGGTTACCTTGTGTCGCCTCCCATCAGGTAGGTTACCCAGTGTGTTCCCCGAAGGTAGGTTACCCTGTGTCTCCCTCCACAGGTAGGTTACCCTGTGTCTTCCCCGCAGGTATGTTACCCTGTGTCTCCCCCGTAGGTAGGTCACCTTGTGTCGCCCCCCCCCCCCCATCAGGTAGGTTACCTTGTGTCGCCTCCCATCGGGTAGGTTACCCAGTGTGTTCCCCGAAGGTAGGTTACCCAGTGTGTTCCCCACAGGTAGGTTACCCTGTGTCTCCCTCCACAGGTAGGTTACCCTGTGTCTCCCCCGCAGGTAGGTTACCTTGTGTCGCCTCCCATCGGGTAGGTTACCCAGTGTGTTCCCCACAGGTAGGTTACCTTGTGTCGCCTCCCATCAGGTAGGTTACCAAGTGTGTTCCCCGCAGGTAGGTTACCTTGTGTCGCCTCCCATCGGGTAGGTTACCCAGTGTGTTCCCCGCAGGTAGGTTACCCTGTGCCTCACCCTCCAGAGTCAGCAGGATTCACTATGTGAGAATATTATTAAACGTTATTATTGAGGAGTGAGGAGAATCACATGTGGATATAGCGGAATGAGATGAGCTGTATGTGACAGTATCAGTCGCTGACTAATGTCTATACCCAAGAATAACGGCCCCTTTATTCCTCTAGAAATGTGCAGTAGAACACGCAGACGTCAGTTACTCTGCGCTGAGAATATTTATTTTCTGTATATTTCATGTATTAATACGGGGGGCTGCTGACATATTGTGTGATTGGCTGATTGCCCACCAACCCCCCCCAATAAGGGACCGTCAGCACCTCCAGTTCCTATCGCTAGTATGTGGACAAAGTGTGGCCTCAGAAACCATTTTCTTTACCCCCTTATACCGATTATAAATAATTAAAACTACCTTGTATGACACCCAAATAAAGTACATTTACAGTAATGCCGAACATGTTCCGTTCCCAGAACAGCGCCATCCAGTGGTCACACCATGAACTCCCAGAGCTGGGAGTAGCACAATGTTAATAGTAGAAAACAAAGAGCGTGTTCACACTGAAATACGCTTTCTGTTTTTTACTATTAACAAAAAAGTAAAAAAAAATAATATTTTTTTAACAATTTTGTCATTAATATATATATTATTAACAGGTGACATTAATTGATCTTTTTTCTTTCTGTGCGTTCTGCTGAACCTTTATATTCCACATATGTATTGTACGTTTCCTGCAGTGTGTTGTGTCTGTGAGAGCAGAGAGGACATAGACCTGTATTCAGCAAGAGACAATTCTCCAGATCCGCTCCTTGTTGAATATGGACATGCGTTTTAAAAAAAAAAATGCAATTTACATTCATTTGCATGCCTTAATGAATCAGTCCCATATTGTGTAATTGGAGCACGGAGTTTACCCTTGGAGATAATTCAGCATTATTTAGCAGACTGGATTTCCCCTTTAAAGACAACAACCTTACAAATAAAAGTATCACAAGAAATTTTAGTAATAAGTGTTGTGTTGTGTCTCTAAGAATGATAAAGGTTCTCATACATGTACATACACAATGACCAGCCAAACACATGTATGAATAGACCCGCTAATAGATAGATCACATGTATCTCTAGACCCGCTAATAGATAGATCACATGTCTGAATAGACCCGCTAATAGATAGATCACATGTATCCATAGGTCCGCTAATAGATAGATCACATGTATCCATAGACCCACTAATAGATAGATCACATGTATCCATAGGTCCGCTAATAGATAGATCACATGTATCCCTAGACCCGCTAATAGATAGATCACATGTATCCCTAGACCTGCTAATAGATAGATCACATGTATCCATAGACCCACTAATAGATATATCACATGTATCCATAGACCCACTAATAGATATATCACATGTATCCATAGATCTACTAATAAATAGATCACATGTATCCCTAGACCCGCTAATAGATAGATCACATGTATCCATAGACCCACTAATAGATCACATGTATCCATAGACCCACTAATAGATCACATGTATCCATAGACCCACTAATAGATCACATGTATCCATAGACCCACTAATAGATCACATGTATCCATAGACCCACTAATAGATCACATGTATCCATAGACCCACTAATAGATCACATGTATCCATAGACCCACTAATAGTGTTAGGAACCCCAACAGCCAGCACCACAAAACCCGGAGTCTGCTCTGACGTCTGGTGTTCGCTGGAGCCCCTAGTGGTGGGGACAGACTTGGCCGCAGACAACAGAGGGTCGTGAGTTGTGTACTGACTGGGGAGAACCCAGGAAAGCGAAGTGAGGTCCAGGCAAGGGTCGAGCAGGTCACAGGCAAGACGGCAGCGTCAAAATCCAGGCAAAAAGATCGAGGGTCACTAGCAAACAATCGTGGTCAATATCCAGGCAAGGGGTCAAAGGTCACAGGCAATAAATCGTAGTCAAAATTCAGGCAATAAGTCGGCAACAGTAATCAGGATCCAGAAGGTATACAGAGGACAGGACAAGCAGGGTAGTGTGCTAGGAAGCAGGGACTATAACCGGCAGGGAGGGCTTGCACCTTCCTGCCTTAAATACTCATGTGGCCCAATAGAAATTGCCCTGGAAGCAGGGGGCAGAGAAACAACCAGCTGGCAATAATAATTACTTTGCGCACGCGCCAGGCTGCCCTAGATGCCGGGACGCGGCGCTAGTAACCTGAGAGCGTCCCGACCGTTGCCTTGGCAGCGGCCGGGACAAAGCGGAAGTGATGTACCGGTCGTCATGACGACGGCCGGGACATGAAAGTATCTGAAGGAGCGAGATCTATATATTAGCGGGTCTATGGATACATGTGATCTACTTGTAACGGCTTCATCACATGTGTCCATAGACCCGCTAATATATAGATCACATGTATCCATAGACCCGCTAATAGATCACATGTAACCATAGACCCGCTAATAGATCACATGTATCCACAGACCCGCTAATAGATCACATGTAACCATAGACCCACTAATAGATCACATGTATCCACAGACCCGCTAATAGATTACATGTATCTATAGACCCGCTAATAGATCACATGTAACCATAGACCCGCTAATAGATCACATGTATCCACAGACCCGCTAATAGATTACATGTATCTATAGACCCGCTAATAGATCACATGTAACCATAGACCCACTAATAGATCACATGTATCCACAGACCCGCTAATATATAGATCACATGTATCCATAGACCCACTAATAGACCACAGGATGTATGCGGCACCATGGTCTGCTGATTCCACACAATGGTCATTTCAGTTTGAGCCAACCTTCTGCAGTGCCAGGCCGCCTTATGCTACACCCTTCCCTCTATGCACCCCTGCTGTGAGGGCAACATTGTGCCAGACACCCCCTACAGTCATGGCAGCCAGGACAAAGGACACCCCCCTAATATCAGGGCAGTTGGGGGTCTGATATCAATGTCAGTCCAGAGAATAGAACCTGTACTGCACTCAACTAGTTATAAGAGTCCAGAGGATTTCACACAGGTCTGCCACAGGAGTTTCATAGGAGACCCCCATGAAATGTTCATTCTGTCTGAGAGTAAGCAGGGGGTGATGAATAACAGACGGCAGCAGTGTAAGGGGGAGGAAATGTCAAACAGACAACACTCTGCAAAACAAGCTCATTTCACAGACTATAATCCAGCTCCACATTCCTCACATAACCTCCAGCAAACCCGGAATGTGATAACATGACCCTGCGCAGGTCAAATTTGTGTTCCAGACATTTATTTACATATCTTTTTATTCTTTCACTGAAAATGGAGCAACTTCCTCAGAACATATTATGATCTAACTCCTGTTGTTATGGGTGTATTGTGTGTTCTGTGCAACACCTACCTGGGCTCACCTGCAGGTCAGTCACCTCTGGAACTCTCCCACCTTAGGGTTAATGGAAAACAGAAGTCCCTGCACAGGTTATCTCATATATATATATATATATATATATATATATATATATATATTTATATATGGTGAATAAAAGCAAGCACCTAGCCATGCAGTCTCCACTTACAAACATTTGTATTACAAAATGGGTCGTTCTGAAGAGCTCAGTGACTACAAGCGTGGTACTGTGATAGGATGTGTGGTACTATGATAGGATGCCACCTTTACAATAAGACAGTTTGTGTAAATTTCATCCCTGCTGGACATGGTCAACTGTAAGTGATATTATTAGAGAGTGGAAGCGTTTAGGAACGACAGCAACTCAGCCCAGAAGCAGAAGACCACGTAACATCACTGAATGGGGTCAACGACTGCTAAGGCGCATAGTGTGTAAAACGATCTGCTGATTAATGGATGGGTTTCTATGGCCGAGCTGCTGCATGCAGCCTCCCATCACCAAGACCAATGCCAATCGTCGGATGGAGTGGTGTAAAGCACACCGACACTGGACTGTGGAGCAGTGGAAACGTGTTCTGTGGAGTGACGAATTACACTTCTCTGTTTGGCAGTCAGATGGGAGAGTCTGGGTTTGGCTGATGCCGGGAGAGCGTTACCTGCCTGACTGCATTATGCCAACTGTGAAGTTTCGTGGAGGAGGATAATGGTATGGGGCTGTTTTTCAGGGTTTGGGCTAGACCCCTTATCTCCAGTGAAGGGCAATCTTAATGCTTCAGCACACCAAGTCATTTTGGACAATGCTATGCTTCCAACTTTGTGGCAACAGTTTGGTGAAGGCCTTTTTCTTTTCCATCATGACTGTGCCCCAGTGCACAAAGCAAGGACTACAAAGACATGGTTTGATGAGTTTGGTGTGGAAGAACTTGACTGGCCTGCACAGAACCCTGACCTCAACCCCATCTAACACCTTTGGTATGAACTGGAACAGAGATTGTGAGCCAGGCCTTCTCGTCCAACATCAGTGTCTGACCTCATAAATGCTCTACAGAATGAATGGGCACAAATTCCCACAGAAACACTCTAACATCTTGTGGAAAGCCTTCCAAGAAGTGGAAGCTGTTATTACTGCAAAAGTGGGACCAACTCCACATTAAAATATATGTAGGGTCCCAGTAGGTATAAGGGTCAGACGTCCGAATACTCTTGTCCATATAGTGTATTTATATATATATAGTTTGTATCTCCAGGTCCAGGTGACAGGACTTGGGGATATGAATCTGTGAATTACATCATCACACTCCCCACTGTGCAATGATACCATTCGCTATTCACGTACCTCCAAGAGGTTTCCCTGCACTTCCGGGAGACCTCACCGAAATTTGGAGAGTAGGCAACTATGATAAACATGCTTGGGATAGACATAAGGATATCCTTACAACACGTACAAAGAATAAAGGATGAAATGAGGTTTGAGGTTACCAGAGGTTAATAAATGGGCAGACTAGATTGGCCAAGCGGTTCTGTCAAATTCTTTGTTTCTACAGTCTTTTCATTTTATATCACATCAAGGCACAAATCACTTTGTTCCTCTCTGGATGTCACAGTATAGACCTAACTCGTCCCATCCTGGCCTCTAGGGTGAGAACACTTTCAGTGGACCCAAGAGCTACCACTCATTTGTTGTAGTACGATCACCCGGTACGTAATTTCTCTCCTCCTGCACAGCATCTTCAGATAGCCAGACGCCCCTAACTCCCATAACCTTAACATTAGCGCACTCCAAAGCTCTCACATTCCGAGTTTGTAACTCAATCTGGGAGTTCTCCCACAATTCGGAAGTCTCCCGGACATCTGGGAGAGTAGACAACTGTACCGCCATGGCCAAAAGTTTTGAGAATGACAAAAATTATTTTTCACAAAGTCTGCTGCCCCTTTATGATGGCAATTTGCATATACTCCAGAATGTCATGAAGAGTGATCAGATGAATTGCAATCAATTTCAAAGTCCCTCTTTGACATGGCAATAAACTTTATCCCAAAACCAACATTTCCACTGCATTTCAGCCCTGTCACAAAAGGACCAGCTGACATCAGGTCAGTGATTCTCTCATTAACACTAGTGAGAGTGTTAAGGCGAGGGCAGGGCTGGAGATCACTCTAGATAGATAGATAGATAGATAGATAGATAGATAGATAGATAGATAGATATGAGCTAGATAGATAGATAGATAGATAGATATGAGATAGATAGATATGAGATAGATAGGTAGATAGATAGTGTCAAAGTCAGCAAATTGGATAAAGTCATTTCAATTAAAGTCGAGCAAACTTGGTTGTCTTTGTCTGAAAAAATGCGTTTGGTACGCTACGGCGTACAAGGGCACGCTACGGCGTGGAAGGGCGTACGCAGCTACTACATGTGGCAGCAACAGTATTTGGTCTTTTACCATACATTCGCACAAACACGCATACTTGTAAAATAGTACACATTAATGGTAATTGCAACACATAGTCATTTATGTCGAAATATAGTAGTATTTATGTTATATATTATAAGTTATATGCACATTAGTGAAATATATGGAACAGGTTAAAGGAATCATATCATATGTGGTATCATAATAAACCTCTTAACATTTGCTACTGTTTGGTTCACTCTGTGAAGGAATCGCAGAGTGCATACACAAGTTATGAATGATAGGGAATTATGAACTACTTAAGACTTAGGAATCTTGGCGGGAAGAGCAGAGCATACCCCCTGGAGAGATGACCCCTTCCTTTGGATTCTTTAGTATGAACTAGCCAATGATGACAACTCCTTGGACCTTCCTGAAACCTGGACCAATAGAAGCAAGCTATACCATCTCCATTGTATTACTGTAATTCTGTGTGTATATAAGCAGCAGCTTCTCATCTAGTGTTCAGACATCTTGTCCCCAGACTTCAGGATTTAATGACTGCACACTGGATCCAGAGCGCCTGCGATAAGCACGGCTGTATTTATTATCACTTCGCTTGAACATATTATACTACTATTTGCGAATAAATCTTTGTGCGTTGGAAACACAAATCGAGGTTCGACAATCGTTATTGGTTAGCGACAATACGCACATAACAATTGATAGATAGATTTGAGATTGATAGATAGATAGGTAGATAGATAGATAGATTTGAGATAGATAGATAGATAGATAGATAGATAGATAGATAGATAGATAGATAGATAGATAGATAGATATGAGCTAGATAGATAGATAGATAGATTTGAGATAGATAGATAGATAGATAGATATGAGATAGATAGATAGATAGATAGATAGATATGAGATAGATATGAGATAGATAGATAGATAGATATGAGATAGATAGATATGAGCTAGACAGATAGATAGATATGAGATAGATAGATAGATAGATAGATAGATAGATAGATATGAGATAGATAGATAGATAGATAGATAGATAGATAGATAGATAGATAGATATGAGATAGATAGATAGATAGATATGAGATAGATAGATAGATATGAGATAGATAGATAGATATGAGCTAGATAGATAGATAGATAGATATGAGATAGATAGATAGATAGATAGATAGATAGATAGATAGATAGATAGATATGAGATAGATAGATAGATAGATAGATATGAGCTAGATAGATAGATAGATAGATTTGAGATAGATATGAGAGAGATAGATAGATAGATAGATAGATAGATAGATAGATAGATAGATAGAAATGAGATAGATAGATATAAGCTAGATAGATAGATAGATAGATAGATTTGAGATAGATAGATATGAGATAGATAGATAGATAGATATGAGATAGATAGATAGATAGATAGATAGATATGAGATAGATAGATAGATATGAGATAGATAGATATGAGCTAGATAGATAGAGAGATTTGAGATAGATAGATAGATAGATAGATAGAAATTTGATGATCCAGGAGCAGTTTCTCACTTTGTGCCCAGCTGATGTGAAGGAATGGGTAATGGATCGGGACCCTGAATGGCTGACATGTACACTGTCACCCGGGCACCTGCAGCTAAGAGGGAATTTTGTGCCAGGGCAGTCATCCTGGAAAGGGGTCAGCCAGAAGTATCAACATCACCCCCCTTAACACCATCAGCCCCTATTCCTTCATCTTTTGGGAGGGTGGGGACAAAGCCTTTTTTGGTTTTGGTTGCACACAAAACACCCGCCGATGTCTTGTGTGCAACCAGGTGTGGCACATCAGTACCGCCTGTCCAGAAAAGAAGAACACTTCACCCTCCTCTGGGAGGTGACAAGGAAAAGGTCTGTTCAGTTGCACCTGAAGGGTGTAAGCCAGGATGTGACAGGCAAAGGGTATATCCTGTTGTACTTGAAGTATGTAATGATTTTAATGCCACCCATGTTACAGTGTTAGAATCTACTGAGAGTACCCATGGTTATTCCCAGGTGCCAGGGAAAGAGAATGTCGTATTGTACCTGATCATCATCATCATCATCATCATTTATTTATATAGTGCCACTAATTCCGCAGCGCTGTACAAAGAACTCATTCACATCAGTCCCTGCCCCATTGGAGCTTAGTCTAAATTCCCTAATATAGACACACACTCACAGACAGACAGGGAGACAGACAGAGAGGGACAGACTAGGGTCAATTTTGATAGCAGCCAATTAACCTACCAGTATGTTTTTGGAGTGTGGGAGGAAACCGGAGCACCCGGAGGAAACCCACGCAAACACAGGGAGAACATACAAACTCCACACAGATAAGGCCATGGTCGGGAATCGAACTTATGACCCCAGTGCTGTGAGGCAGAAGTGCTAACCACTAGGCCACTGTGCTGCCGCGCATAATTATGATAATGCCAAAAATAGTATTGCATTAGAATCTAAACCTGTTTTTACACTGACATCTTGTCATGAGGTAGGGACAGATGACACTGTTACTGCAAATATTGGCCTTTATACTGGTGTGGATAAGATGCTTTCTAGAAATGGAACTATGTGATACAGTGTGGGCCTACCAACCATCCACTTAACCTCTCACCTCTTCTGGTTCTCCCCTGCCCCCTTTCTCTCTCCCCGTTGCTTCACTGGCTCCCTTATGTACCTGATTCTGTTTACCCTCCCTTAGGATGTAAGCTCGTATGAGCAGGGCCCATCTTCCCTCCTGTCTCCATACCTGTTCTTCCACTCCGTCTCTACTGTATCTGCCTGCCTGGAGTTTCTTTCTGAAGTACTGGTACTTTTTGTTTATTGTTCTGTACTGTCTTACCCTGTATAGTCTACTGTTTGTACCATGTACGGCGCTGCGGAAACCTTGTGGCGCCCAACAAATAAACGATAATAATAATAATAATATTTCTGTTGGGTTAGATAACAGCAACGTTCTTACCCAGGTAATGTGTTCAGAAGTGAGGATACAGTGTAAATGTGAGGGAGGGCAGAGTGAAACGGTCTGTTCTGTGCCTGAACCAGCTGTACTCAGGGGTGTTAAACATGAGTGGGAGACACATAAAAATGACCAACGGGAAATAGCGAGTGACCACAATCCTTACATCGCTGCTGTGACCTGTAGTTCGGTTGTTCACCACTCAGATCTCCATCTGAGTTCTGAACATTCACCTGAACTCTCTCCTAGTCAGCCGGCTAGAGGAGGTAGATGAGGGGCCCAAACCCCTTGTTAATCTACACTCCCATATAGACCTGTTCAAGGGGAGGATTCGTCCATATGGGTTGTCTATCCGGAAGACTAGTAGCCCCCCGAATAAGAATTACATAGTGTGTCCCACTGACAGGGAATTTCGTAACTGGGAAGCGCGGCAGAGTGGAAGTAGGTATTCTGCTGTGCCAGGATTAAGGGGTTCCCACTTACAGGAGTTTCTGTGGGAGGGAGGCGTTCTCTCAGGCAGCACCCACAAAGAGATGCAGTCAGTCAGAGTCACAGAGAGTGTAGCTAAGAATACAGAGGTTAGCCCACAGCTATTGAAGGACCAGAAGTCCCAGTCAAATTAGGTATTTAACCCCCTCTTAACTCTTCTCACCAGAGACCTGAGTGAGACCGAGCTAACAGCTATCTTAGTGGAACCAGGGGGAATCTATGGGAGTTGGCCTGGGCAATGACCTGTCAGTCAATCCCCATGCCATCTCTTAAAAAGGGGAGGTGTCGTGAACATAAAGAACTTACAGTTATTTATAAGGGTTAACCCATCACATAATTGTGGGGAATAAACCCTAAATCATAACTGCAGTGTAAAAATGTTATATCAAAAAAATCCATTGATAAGTTGAGCTACGTAAAATGTGAAGTCAGAAAGCCTGTGTGTGTGTATTTAGTGACTCTGCACATCCCAGTGTTTGAAGCTGACACAGGTGACACTGCTATCTTCTAAGGTCCCTGCGGTGAGATATATCCTGGCCTGGGATGGAGTTTTGACACCTGAATACACTTTTAGGAACCGCTCAGCAAGGCTCAAGGAGACCATGTGCTGACTTATAGTATATAGACAAGAATAATTCAGTTTTAAAATATGCCACTTAAAATCAATAAAAGTAGTGATCAACCACAAATTCCTCAATAGCATGATGAAGGGCAGCTCATATGTCAAATTAAGAATTCTGCCACACAGAGAAGTTGAGGAAATACATGTTTGGTATCAAAAGATGGACAAATCTATAGGGGATTTATTAATAATAAAATTGGGTCTGTGTGACGCTCCACAGAAAAGTTAGGTCACACAGTAGAATTGGGTAGTAAATCAGACAACATGCAAATGGTGATTGAAAAAAGTGTCACTAACCACATCCACTGGGGGTGGGGACAGGTGTGGAAGTGTCTGTAAAAAGCTGAGACCAGTTACAACAAATTGTCAGGCAGAAACGATGGACAGTCCTTCAATTTAATTGATTTTATTGCTTAAAAAACCTGTGTTGAGAAGGGGCAAATTATCAGTTTCTTGGAGATCAATCTAATTGAAGAACTGTCCATCTTTGTGCCTACCCCCAGGCATACAGATTATTATACGTAAGTGATGCTCTGTACTTTCATCCCATTTGTTTTTAGAACA